>NW_010224981.1:0-9405 GCF_000690775.1 Eurypyga helias
TTGCTAGCTCCTTTGCTAACTCCTTAGGTTGCTCATTCATTACTGAGTTGGTGGGTAAGTTGGCTTTCCTGGTTGTGCTGTTGCTCGTGGGGCTCACTTAGACTCTGCTGCAATTGCTCTCAGGCTCTGACTCTAGCTGCTCAGAACCTGGCTGTGTATTGGTCAGCGGGTGGTGAGTTATTGTATTGTACGTTCTTCTATTATTTTAGTTACTTATTAACAATAATACTACTAATATTATTAGCATCACTATAATATTCATTTATATTCAATTATTAAATTGTTCTTATGTCAATTCATGAACTTCCTTGTCTTGTCCTTTGACTCTCTTCCTCCACTGGAGAGGGGTGTGTGGAGGGGTGCAAGTAGCTGCATGGTACTTTATTTCTAGCCAAAGTTAAACCACAAAACCTTCACATTTTAAAATTAACTTTCAAATTTTAAGATAGTAAAGTTACATATTTTATCAATTTTTAGTTTTTAAGCAGTTATAATTCCAAACTAAATGTCTCACAGATTTAAAGAATTCAGACCATCATAAATACCTTCATTAACCAAATTCACAAGCTTTCCAAATAATACTAACCTGGTAATTAAGCACTAAACAAATACACAAGAGTGAGTGGGTTAGGTCTTTAACATTTCTTTACATTCATGATTAACTGAAACCTATGTCAACCAACTTGTCACTCGTTGAGAATCAACTTTTGTCTGATAAATTTGTCATTTCTATTATAGTGCACACTATACGTGTTTGAAATAAGTTGTACTATTTTCTTTTTTTCTCTTAATTCTACACTTTCAGATATTTTATCTTGTTTATCATATCTAATCTCATCTAAATTTGAATCTGCCCACTGATGTGGCATATCTCAATGCAGGAGATGTATTACATGTGGAGTAATATGGGACTGAAAACCAAAATAAACCCTATTTTTTAAAAAAATAAATGCTTCTGGCACATTTCAAATAAGGAATCCCACAATTTTGCCCCTTATAAGAGATGAGTGAATAAAGAAATAATTGAGGTACATTTGATATTTAATTTTTACAGGTATATTTCTCCTTTCTAGGCTAGTCAATATTGTAACAGTCTCCTAATGCTGTGCTAAACTTCTCTAAAAATAATAATAAAAATTTAGATTTTTCTTGTGAATTCAGGAAAAGGTAAAAATTTAATTCTTGACTAATGTTTCTTAGTAAAGTTGATTTTTTGAAAATAAGGTAATTTTGCAAAATGAGATTTCCTTTTGTTCAGAAGTCGCAAAGAATCAGATGAATATTTAATCTTTTAAGTAATATTAGAAATGCGTTAGAAACTGTTGTTTGTGAGGAATCAACCATGAGTAGATCTAATCAATCATAATACTTCAGATACTTGCCTTGAGCTGATCAGCATGGGCTCTTGTCCTGTAGTATTTAAGCAGAAATATTCTTGTTGTGTATTGAAATAAACTTGAATCCCCAATTCTGTGTGTGCCGGGTTCAGTCAGGAAAGAATTAACTCTCTTTACCGTGGTTGCTAGGAAGCTGTGTTCTTGGATGCAGAGAGAAGTAATGATAAGTTCTTAGCTGGCACTGGGGAATGTCTGCACCAGATTCAAGGTCTTTCTCCCCTTTTGATACTGCAGCTGCATTCCCAGCTCTCGCTGTCTCGCTACAGGCCGTGCTGGGACACGCAGGTCAGGCACCTGACCCAAACTGACCAAGGGAGTATTTCATTCCATAGTACGTCATGCTCGGGGCAGAGGCGAGGGCGGGGTCTGGGAGCCATTGCGCTCTCTCTCTCTTGCTCGTTTACTTCAGTACACTTGCTAACGCTCTCCCTGATTCCTGCATTAGCTGTTTTGCTAACTCCTGTGCTGGATGATTTGTGAGAGAGTTGGTGGGTTTGTTTAGTTTTCCCAGTTGTGCTATCGCTGATAGGGTTAGCTCAGAATCTGCTATGATAGCTCTCAGACTCCAACCCTTAGGCCGCAGCTCCAGAGCTGAGATCACTCTCGGGCTGTGGCTCTCAGGCTCTCTGGTTCTGACTCCCACCTCTCAGCACCTGGTTGTGCATCGGTCGGTGAGGGGTGAGCAAGTGTATCATAAATTTATCACATGTTTAATTTTCAATTATTTTGATTGCTTATTATTAATAGTATTTGCATATATTAATTTATATTCAATTAGTAATTAGTTCTTATCTCAAATTTATGAACTGCTTTGTCATTTTCCCTGCCATTCTTCCCTTCCACTGGAGGAATGAAAGGGGAATCTTTGGCAGCGGCTTTGTGGTATTTCACTAGCCAGAGTTAAAACACGACACTGTGATATATAGCCACATAGTCTATTATTTAAAATTCACTACATCCCACAAAACTGAATTAGCATAAATAGCATCATTCAGAGTTTTTTTGTACAAAAGCATCTAATTAACCCCAAAATTATAGTGACATACAAACTCTGTGGAAAAATTAGCCCTGAAATCAAAACATACCCAAGAGTTAAAGTTAACTATGAACTATCCATTACTGTTGATTGAATGCAAATGGCTCAGCACATTGTATTTCATTATTTCCCTTTTTTTTAGTGACACAGAAAATGCAGTTTCAGTTAACAGGACCCATTTCAAACAGTGGGAATTTTTATTTGAAAGCTAATATTTTGTATGACTTTGCACTCAAGTTACTACAGAGAATCGTGGCAATATATGAAGACAACAAGGATAGGTGAGTTTGTACCATTTCCCATTAATGCTGCGAGGTTTGTCTCAAGAATGGATTAATGTGCTATTACCTGTTGTCATTAAGTTTTACCTAAAAAACTTAACCTAAAAAAGAATGAGACATCAGAATTCTAATTCCTCCTTTTTCTAATGTTTAACATGTTCTAACGTTTCTGGTAGAATCATAGCTTTTTTTCTTTTTTTTTTTTTTTTTTTTTTACCCCCAGTGGTCTGTTTTGAGTAACTTCAGTGTTTGAGACACTGTGACAGCATTTAACCTATGGGTATTTTGATTCTTACAGATAGCTTCCTGACTACTGTGAACTTTCTGACTATGGTGGACTTGTTAAACAATGAACACATACCATACTAAAAAGCAGCTATGAAAATTCTATATTCCTTGTTTTCCTTAGAGCTTGATTTTGGGAAGAAGTTTCTGTTTTCTGCTCATGGTAATTTTCAGGCATAATTAGTTAGGTATTTTGCTAACTGGCTTGCTCATTGCAATACTAATGAAGTCAACACTAGAGTCAACACAATGGCTTCCTTCCACAAGTTCTAAGTAGAAAATAAAAATGGTGAACACTTAGGGAAAAAACCAAAACCAACCAAACAGACATCTCTGTGAACATTGTGGCAAAATATGTAAAATTAAATCACTATTCTAAAATGAGGAGCAAACAATTTTTATAGCAGCTTCTAAATGTGGCAGCTTCAATCTGAACATCTCTTTTTAGAAGAAAATGTTTTTATTTGGCCTTTTGCAGAGGCCAACCTCTCTACATTTACTATACAAGGAATTTATACTTCTGAACTCACATCGTAACTTTTCTTTTACCAGAAGACTAAACTAGCCCACACCAGCATATATGAATATCCACATCATGTCAGTGCTTCTCTTGGAACATATTAGATACTTTTCATATCTGCTGTAGAATACAATATAAGCAATTAGTTCTAAAAATCAAAAGTAATCAAGTTTTGAAGTGTTCACACATATATGTTAATATATGATTGTCTGCTTCTGGTCAGAATGTTCAACATGTAAATTCCTTTCTTCAAAAGCTAGTGTATATTCTTACATGCATATAGATCAGTCACTTTATCACTTCAGAATAGTTACAATTGAATTATATGGCCTGGAAATTCTGTGGTGTCTTGAATATTTGCTGCTGTGTGTATTTTCAGAAACCATAAGGTAATATAAACCTTATTCTTTTCTAGCTTGTATTGCATTTTTGCCCTTTTATTGGTAGATGTCAAGTTTCAAACTGAAGAAGATTTGAGATTTTATAACCAGAGCTAAAAAGAAAATGTTGCAAAGGCAATAAAAAATAAAATAAATCTTAATAAGTACTTGCCATGTGTTCTGTAATGGATCGTTTTTTCAGTACAAGAAAAGAACAAGGGAATAGTTCTACTCAAGAATGACAAATAAAATTCACCTTAACAGATGTAGATTTGTTCTGATGTTATATGAGAGGATAATAAAGATGGCTTGTAAAATATTAAACAGGAGCAGTATATCTCAGGTGTATGATAACATCCCCAAACTTGTATTTTGTCATATTGGGCAACTTTCTTAATATGACACCATTTATTAAATTCAAAATAATAGAATTGGTGATTAAAATGACAGGGTGTTTATGCTTTTTGTTCTAGTTTATGACCAGAAGTAATTATTTCTGTACTATTAATCTAGGCTTCCAAATAACTCAGCCATTCACACAATTATATTTTTTACACGGTTGTGTAGAATCTTTGAAAAGCCATTCCACAGCTCCATAAATTTACATGTCACAATGAACAGTAAGACAAATGCATGAAGAGAGGTTTTACCATTTCTAGTTCTTTACAATACATGTGAATGTCAAATTGTCTTTGTGGGGCTCTTTGCGTTGTTATTATTATTATTTTTAAATTTTTATTTTTATGGTTGTTGTTGCTTATTTTCTACATTATGATTATCAAATTATGGGTTCTGCTGTGAAACCAAATCTGATGAGGCTGTCCAACTCAACATCAGCTGAGCCACCAGTGCATCAAACTGTCAGTCTGATCTCTCTATTGACAACTCTACTTAAGCTATTAAGAGAACCCATGTTAGGAAAGGCTGTAACTCTGTCCTTACCACCAAATATACACTTATGAGACAGAGAGACCACAAAACACCAACCACCTCCACCTTTGCTGAGCAGAGAAGTGAGACTGTGGCAGCACAAGTTACAAGTTTGTATGTCAGAATTGGTTTTAGTCACCTGATCTGAGCAGATTTCTTAAAGAAAAAAAAAAAAAGAGTATATGAAGATTTGGGTTTACTGATGTTTCAAATATAAAACATAACAAAGAGGGGGAAAAGGAAAGAAATTATAATCAACAACAGCAGCAATCAAAAGATAGCCTGTACACCTAACAATATAGAAAGCTACCTCACATTACGGAAGCAACACAGAATGTCATCATTTGTGGGTTAGAATCTGGGCATTTTTTCCCATTATGTTAGTGCAATGTAAAAAGAAAGATTTTTTTTTTTTTCCTATCAGAGAATCCTCAGGTGACATCGAATCAGTCGTTAAATGCTAACATACTCCCACTGAAAGTAAATCATAGCAACTGTCAAGAAAACATGAGACTGACAAGAGAAAAAGTAACACCACAGGGCACTTATCGGTATGAATTTAGTATTGGTGGGATTGATCAGAAGGTCTGATCTTCCACTTCATCTTTGATATTGAAAATTCACTATAGTCCATAGAAACATTCCAGAAATTTCTCTCTTGAGGTATTGTCCTGGTTTCGACTGCGGTAGAGTTAATATTCCTCTTACTATCTAGTACAGTGCTGTGTTTTGGTTTAGTATGAATAATGTGATAACACACTGATGTTTTGGTTGTTGGTAAGCAGTGCTTATACTAAGTCAAGAGCTTTTCAGCTTCCCATGCTCTACCTGCCACGAGGTGTACAAGAAGCTGGGAGGGAGCATAGCCTGGACAGCTGACACAAACTGTCCAAAGGCATATTCCCTACCATGTGATGCTCAGTATATAAACAAGGGGAGTTGGCCAGGGAGCAGCAATCACTGCTCGGGGACTGGCTGGATGTCAGCTGGTGGTTGGTGAGTGGTTGTCTTACTTATTTTTCCTGAGTTTTGTTTCTTTCTCTCTTCCTTTTGTTTTTCTTTTCATTACAATTATTTATTGTTGTTGGTTGGGGTTTTTTTAATTATTATTCATTAAATTGTTCTTGTGTCAACACACAAAATTTATCACTTTTTCCTTCTGTTTTTCTCCCCCATTCCACTGGGGCAGAAGCAAGCAAGGGGTATGCTGAGCAAGCAGCTGTGTGGTGCTTGGTTACCAGCTGCGGTTAAATCACAACAGGCATACCTTTGCTTTAATAAGCAAATCTTAGGAGTAAGAATTAAAATGGGGATATTCACAGCATTATGCTTACTGTGAACTCTAGGACAGTTGTATATTGATCTGATTAAATCAGATCTAGGTGACGAAAATAGCAGCTGCTTTCTTTTTTGTAAACATCCATGGGAGAAGAGCAAGTGACATCTATTTTGTTCCTATTTCATAGGAACATTTATTTTGCTCCTATTTCAAATAAATGTCTGTTTCTCCAGGGCCTCTTTCCTGTCTACAGTTATTTTTAGGTCTTCTTACAACATGGTTTTAGACACTGCTTTATACCTGCAGGAAAACTGTACATGAGACAAAACTATGAGATTATGCAGGTCCTAACCTAAAAATAAGATGTGATAATATAAGAAGGTATATTTTAACAGGCACACACAGACCTTTAGTCAACTTCTTGTTGCAGACCTTGCATCTAACTATATATCAGATTTTAAAAGAAGTATATACAAGAGAATACATTATAGATAAAACTGAAATTAATTTTAAATGCAGGTCTGCCAGTTTAGCTGTAGAAACACTAGTCATTAGTTTAAGCCCTGTGATTCTCAGACTTAGTTAAAGGGAGGAACTAACCAGATTCAAAGGGACAATTTCCACATGTACTACACTCCTCTGGGAATAAACATCTGTGAGAGGAAAGTGCTACTATACAAGGGTAAGACTACTGACTAAGTATACACTGACTATGTGAATGATGGAAAAAGTTTCAGTTGGATTTTTTTATTTTTAATCAAGCTTCAATGTTTTCATATGTTTATCAAAATACTGGTAAAATTAATGTCTCCTAATTTAAGTTCCAGAAAGATGGTCTACATTTAAATTCAACACTCAAGATTCTTTTGAGTCAATGGAGTGGAATACATGACTAAGTACACTCTGGAATTTTTCAGATATCCAATCTGAACAGCCTTTCAAAGATACGTTCCACTCAATATTGATTAAAAAAGGATTCTAGGATAATTAGCTTGTATTTAAAAAATTCTCATTCCAGTACCTGAAGGGGGCCTACAAGGAAGCTGGGTGGGGACTTTTTACAAGGGCTTGTAGTGACAGGACAAGGGGTAATGGGTTTAAGTTGAAAGTGGGGAGGTTTAGATTAAATATCAAGAAATGCTTCATGGAGAGGGTGGTGAAGCACTGGAACAGGTTGCCCAGAGAAGCTGTGGATGCCCCATCCCTGGATGTCTTCAAGGCCAAGCTGGAGGAGGCTTTGAGCAACCTGGTCTAGTGGAAGGTGTCCCTGCCCATGGCAGGGGGGTTGGAACTAGATGATCTTTAAGGTCCCTTCTAACCCAAACCATTCTATGATTCTATGATTTTGTGATCATTTAGAAGACCAGTGTTAGGAACAATTACCATTTTGTCTGTAATATGTAGCATTTCATGGCTACATACATGTAATACATTTTGTATATATAACATGTTTAATATATTACATTTCATGATTACTTTAGAGCTCTCTTCAAGGTCTGAAACCAAACTTACTATTTTACTTTTCTGGTCAAAGTTCCTGAAAAAGAAACAGCTTCATTGAATCAAACTGAGACATTCGTTCAACAAATCTCTGCATTTTTATCTTAGGCATTTAAGTGTTTTTACATAGCCAGGTGTCATGTAAGCTTTGAAAATAAAGTTATACCTTCAAATGGATCAATTTAACCATCACAATACTACAACCAGTCAAATTTAGAACATCTGATTGACTTGGCTTTATAATGCTCCCTTATTTATTGTTACAAATACTCACAAGTAAAGACTTTAGTAGTCTGATATGTTTGGTGAATGGTTAATTTTTCATGCAAATAAATGTATTTGCAAACATTAAAATATTATTTCTGCCAGAAGGACACATGCTGCTTTGATCACTGCAATGGCAGATTCAGCAGAAATTCTCCTGCCCTTGGAGTTCCTTCATCTTAAGTTATTTAGTGCTGCTCAATCAATTTTCAAGAGAAAATGGATTTTTTAAAAAATTACCTGGCTGCTTGCCATAGGGGAAGTACCCCTTTTGCTAGAGGGCTCAAGGTACTTGATTTTTTTTCCCGTATCTCTTTTTTGGCTCATTTGACCCATATATAACATTAAGCAGCTCTCTGGCTGACAGACAAGGCCATCTCATCATATGGTAAATGGTAATACAGTCCATTACACAGCAAGTTTAAAAACACAGCTCCACTGAGAAGACTGTGTTCAGAAATTAAATGGCTCTCCTGAAAGATATCAGCCACCAGCCAAATAAATGAGTGAGGGAGAGCCCACCTACCCCAGCAAAGGTTTCAGGGGAACTTCTTGCACATGCTCCATGGACTATCCTCTTTTGACTGATTGAACTTCATTGTGTTCATTCTCTTCTATTCTGTAATTACCTCTCACCCCTCAGATGGTGTTTCTTTTGACCTCGCCCCCTCCCCCTTTGCCAGCATCCAGACATGCACTTGCAGCTTGTAATGAAGAAAAATCCTAATTTTACCCATGAAAATGTAATAGTTCAATAAAAATGCATATTACATTTTCTTCACCCATATCTGTTTCTCACTTTCTACTTCTCTGATACTTACACACATCACACACACCACCCTTTGGTATCAGCATCTAGGGCTAGAGTTATATAAGATAGAGTTATATAAACTGGAAAATTGTTCATAGTTGGGCACAGCAGATGTCTGTCAATGTTTGGAGCACAGTGTAGAGAATCACAGATTATATAAAAGAAATTATACCTCTCTACAGGTATAGAATGTGATAGTTCCTCTCAGGAAACAGTATAGCCAAATCAGGGAAGCATTGCATACACTCAGATAAGATATATATATATTGTACCTCACATTGCCTACACTCTTAGAAAAGCATCAGGAATGAACAGTAAGTCTGGCACCCTGTGATAATTACACTTACTCAGAAGCATAAAGAGAGTGGACTCAAATTTAGGAATTTTTTAAGGAAGATAAGAAACTATGGGGATTAAGGGGAAAGGCTATTGACAGGAGATGTGGGGAAAAAAGGAAATTTTGCATTGGGTTCACACTATAATATCTATAATCTCAAGGGTACTATCTAGATAAAATTTATAATTTTAATTGGATATAACTGAAAGTCTGAACCTTAGTTCAAAGATAGAAGCATTAAGTTTGGATGCACCAACATAGTTATATTATACTGGAAATATATATACCAGTATATATATGGGGTGTCCGGACACACCAACATGGTGAGAGCTAGCTCAGCTACCTATTTGGAGCTACAAGGAAACATAGAATCACCGAATGGTTT
>NW_010224982.1:0-4664 GCF_000690775.1 Eurypyga helias
CCTAACCATTCTATGATTCTACACAGCCTTTTGGTTCTGTTTTTGAACCCAATAGTTGGGTTAAAACTCACAAGTTAAACACATGGGACATTTTCTAGAACTGATGACAACCTCTACAGGGGTTGAAGGGTAGACAACTGCGCTGTTTAACCAGCCTGGCCTCCAGAAAAGCATGGGCACCATGTAAACTGCCTGTCGTGAGCAGTACATGAACTGCATGAACTCACAAACTCCATCTGAGACTTCAGTGAGGCAGCATTAGTTAGCTCAGGCTGAAATGTCCCAGTGACTGTCCTCATAATACAGCTACAGTTCTGTGCCTGGAAATACTTCCCAGCACTCTTTGATAGCACTAATGGAATCTAAGCTTTTCATATCTGGGTCCCAACGTGGTATTACTCAAGCAGAGTTAGAATTGCTCTGTCTGGCAAAACCAGGTTCCAGGATGCCTAGAAATTTCCTACTGACTTGGGATCCCCATTCCCAAGGCTCTCCACATTCTTCTTCCAGCTAGGGTTGGGAAGACTGATCTCCATTTTAGCTCTATCCCTGGGCCACTCCAGAACCATGCATCCTGTACATTATGTACAGGAGCCGTTAGTGCTATAGCATGGCCTTTGTCTCAAGTGAACATTTCATTGCTCAACTGGTTTAGATAACAGGCCAGAGGCTAGATACCACAACTGACTTCAGAAATCAGCTTTGAGTTGGTATAAATCAGTGCTGGGCTCCTAGGCAAGGAAGACTGGGCACTTTATTTTGATGGACGCATTCTTCCCATTCTTGTTTCTTTGTGAAGTGTGCTCCACACCCCCCCACCCCCTCCCCCGCAGCTCCTGAACCACTCTGTGGTCTTAGAAATGCCCCTCTAACCTTGGCCTTTGTACAGCGAGCTTGGTGGTTAAGTGTCCCTTGACGGTACCAAGCACCCCTGCATCGTTATGGTGCGGAACAGCACTGGCCCTACCAGGAATTTGGTTGCATGGCCACAGTGGGGCATGAGAAGGGACCAACCAACCATCCTCTGACAGCTGTGGACCTTATCGAGACTCAGGTAGATCAGTACTAGCATTACTGAAATTCTGGGATTTCCTGAGCTGGATCATGGCCAGGATGGAAATCTACTGATGCCTAAAATCAATCCTCTCACAACTCTATAAATGGCCTTAAGTGAGGCCCTTTGGGCTCTCCTAGACTCCTGCAGGCTGTGCCCAGTGGGATGCTGCTCAGAGTTCGTGAACTCTCCAAGTTTGCAAAATCAGAGGACAGTTGTGGAAGACCAGTGACGGGACCTGGGCTGATATCCCTCTTGATGTTCAACCCCTTGCTCGTTAAGAAAGGTGTCAGATGTGAATATTTTCACTGAACTCCAGGGGAAATTTTAGCAGGTATATACCTTTGTGTATATATATCTATATCTCCATCTCTGCATGTGTCTGTGTATGTGCATGCAGTCTGATTTAGGAACTTTGCTAAGTCTTAAATTAAGTAGTTGTGTTGATTCGCCACTTACTGTTTATCTTAATAGTGTTAATGAACTTTAGAGTGTTGCTATTCCAAAATTATATAAAACACAGTCATATGTTAAATCACCACAGTGAGACCCCTATACCTAATCCCTTTAGACATGAAGGTCATGTTACTGAGAATGGCATGAAAACTTTAAAATTTCGGTCTAAACCCAAAGATTTTCCTACAGAAAGCATCAGCCAGATCCATCATAAACTAATAAACAATAGCCAGAGAGGTCCAGCTGCCTGCAGACATGTGACAGAAGCTGCCCCCTCTGGGGCCAGCACTGGGGAGAGCTCTCTGACCCTGTCCCAGCATGCTCCTTCTACCGTGTTTGCCCAGGTGTGTTCTCTATTCCTTGCTTGTCTTTGGCACACCTGGCCCTTGGTCACAGGCACATCCATTTGAAGGACCTGCATTGAAGGCAGTGACTGACATCTGCACAGGTGTCATAGACCCAAACAAAGTCTTTGAAACAGAGGGAGCACAGCAAGGATGTGCAGTTTCTAGTTCTGCAGTTTCCTTCTCTAAACGGACTCAGAAAAGACACTTGTGATAGAAGTGCTGAGCCAGCAGACCCACGGGGAGTAAAGGATCTAGCCCTCCTGAAAACACACTGTCCAGCAGGAGCAAAGGATGTCGTATGTACTGACCACGCAAAACCAGGTACATACCTGTTCTCCACAGATAACTTGAATCAAAAATGAAAAGAATGAAGAGGAAACTTAGAAAGGTCACAACTGTGATCATGGAAGACAATCTTCCACAGTTCAGAATGAGGACTAGGAGCAGTGGCACCTTGGAAATCATTCCAGTGTCTTAATATCTTTGAAGAAAACAAAAAGGCCATAGTGTCAATGTTCTCTATGAGAAGACTACTGGGGAAACACTGATTCCTGCAGAGCACTTTGACAGGAGACCATGCAGAGAAGTCGCCATTTTCTTAAGAGAATCACATCTGTTTGAGAGCCTGTAATGCAGAATAATTCATCAAAGCAACTTAATCATTCTTCATTCTCCTCTAGACACTCATCACCAGCTTCAAACAGGCCTAAGGCCTCCTACATTGTTGCCTTCTTTCCTTTCCAACCACAGCCTTCACACCCCTAATTTCCAGCTCGCCTCTTACACACACATACGCTATACCTACTGTGTAGCATCTTCAAAGACAATGGGGGGATTTAATACTGTCGTGTTCTGATAACGAAGCATCCTTTTGCATTGAGGATATTTCAGTCCATACAGGGTTTGTAAAAATCTGAGAGGCCATAATGGTTCTGCAACCTGACCAGCATACATAACATTATGGAATTCCTCAAAAGAATCTCTCCATAATGCCAAGGTAGAGCACTGCACCCACTTTCTGCTGCCCTGACAGCAGAATTTGTCCACTGCACCAAAGCCAAGCAAGAATTGAGAACACACCTGGACAAACACACCAGAAGGAGCAGGAACTGACTGGGTCAGAAAGCTTGAAGGCAACATAGTGTAAATTCCTCTATGCCTCTCTCAGTGCTTGGCTCCTGCATTCATAGAAAAGCAAATCTTCTGAAATATATGCCCAGAAAACCAGTGTAAACCTTGAGATCGTAGGCTTTAAATCTGTTAACTGGAATTGCGCTTTGGAGAATTACAGAACTATGCCCAGGGGAGTTTGGAAACCTTCGCAAGAAGTCTCTCAAACCATGGGTGAGCCATAGGTCTCTCAAGGTGTGAGCTTTACCTACCTTTCATAAAATGGCACAAATATCTAGCACAGCTTACTCCTAGCTAACCCTCCAAAAATCCACACAACCCACTGAAAGAGCATATTATCTTCTGAACCTTCTTGGCCCAATACCAAAGTCTCTCCCACTCACCTCACTGAACTGACAAAGTCTCACTGGCACTCCAGGCATAGTGGCTTCTCTGAATCACAACATCCTGACTTGTAAATTCAAATTGAGCCATCTAGCAGATAAGCAGTTATGGAAGTTGAAAACTGTTTACAAGATGGAAATTGGCTCAACCAAACCCACAGCATTTAGAAACCACTAAAGACTTTCAGATCTGAATGCTGTGGCTTAGGAATCACCTCTAGTGTTAAAGAATCAAAACCCAAACCAGAAACTAGTAGTAAAATTTGGGGTCCTAGGTAAAGCAAGTTCCACCAGAAGAACTGTGGTGAAGCTTCGACTACGTGTTATATGTTTGTGGGCCCATTTGACTGGTGTTATGCGAGATTCTTAATTAAAGCCACTTACTTAATCAATTAAGTGGCACCATTAATTACACGCAAGGAACCCCTTCTTGGTGGCAGGACCAAAAAAAACTTATTTTGTACAGAAATAGTTCTAGTAAACTGACCTGAGATATTGCACTAACTTGGAACAGTTGATTTTTGCAGAATATCTTGAACACTACCAGGCATGGGCAGGAGGCTATACTAAGGTCAGGGTATTTCCTCAGAATCTTGTGACTGTGCCTTTTCCATTTCATGTAGCACTGAGCATACAACTAGAGATGAACCACGCAACAAGTGATAGACAATTGCCCACAATTACTGAACAAAAGCTCAGAAGTTCAAAATTAAAAGGCATGTGGAAAAAGCACCATCGTAACTCTGCACAGTTTGAAGGAAGGTGTGATAGCTACCAAGGGGCCTATCTGCTAAATACCAGGAAGATTTCAAGGACACTGAAGGTAGTTACAATTTCTGTCTCTGTACTCACTCTGGGGACATGTTACACCACACAGTGTTACGGGGCTGAGCTCAGGGGAGTACTCACCTAGCTGTGGAGCACACTACAGCAATTAACCATATTTGTATTTCATCAGAAGCAATCAGAAATTATTTACACTATAACATGCTGTTATGTCTACCTGTGGCAAACCACTTGTCCTCTCCTTCTAGAAAAGTCAGAAGGAGGGAGAGTTGGGAGAGATAAAGTCCTAAACGGTTCATCAAGAGCCTTATGCTGAGTTCCCCCTTGCTGTGAAGCCACAGCTCCTGGAGTTCCCATCCACAGCATGGATGCTCCAGAGGAGGTTTAGATTGGATACGAGAAAAATTTCTCCACCAAAAAGGTTGTCAAGCATTGGAACAGACTGCCCAGGGAAGTGGTTGAGTCACCATCCCTCAAGAGTATTTAAAAGACCTGTAGACATGGTGC
>NW_010224983.1:0-2257 GCF_000690775.1 Eurypyga helias
AGGTGATCCTGCTCTGGCAGGGGACCTACTGTAGAGGTCCCTTCCAACCCCTTCCACTCTGTGAATAGCTGGCAAACCAAAAGAATCTATACGACAGTGATGTGATAGAGCTGAGCCAGCCCAAGGCAAAACCTTTTCTTACAAATCACAGTTCACTGTTGAAGTCAGTGAAGTTCTTGACACTGGAAATCTTTGCACAAACTGGACAACAGCACTCACTACAGACAGGAAGGTGGGGGATGCTGGGAAGCCCAGGGGAATGTGTGGTCCTGAAGCAGTACAGATGTATCTGTGTACCACCAGTCCTGAGCTGCAGAGCAGGTGGCACAAGAGGCTGGGAAAACTTATTCAACCACAGGTTTTTCAACGGTATCTATGTTTTATTTTGTACCAAGGTGATACTTGATGGAAATTCAAAACAACTCATGTAATTGGCCTGTGGAACTCACTGCTTAGCAAAAGAGGAATGGGATAACGATGAGGATAAAAGATAATCCAAGGAGGCTTTCAGCAGTTTTCAAAGGGCCACTGTGCTGCACACATCAATGCACAGTCTCTCTAAAGATGTGTCTCATGGCAAACGGCTGCTGCTTGTGGCTGGAGCAGCTGCTTGTGGCAGCAGAGTGGCTATGTTAGACCTCAGACTTGCTGCAGTCAGCTTCTGTGTACCTGTTCTGAGGATGTAGGTATGGGTATTGCCAGGTGATACACGATTTTGGGAGTCTGTAGAGCTCAGTGCTACAGTCCACTTCGAGTGCATGGCCACAGAAAAGGTTTTTGGAGCATACACCTGGCTACAGTAGTATCGGTTATCATGCACTTCATAGCTAAGTTACCTGAGCATAGGGACAATGATCACAAGGATTTTATGCAACATGAACTCAGCTGAGCAGACAGGATACTGGAATAGAGGCAAGATTAAAAGGTTTGGCTGAGACTCCACAGGAAGTCTGTGGCAGAGCTAGAAAGGATTGTTCTGTCACCTAAGTTCTTGTTTACACTAAATAACAGTTATTCTCTGACAGTAGGTGCACGAGCCTGGTGGATCAGGATTGGCTCTGCTCCAATGGAAACAGAGACACGAGACATGGGGAGCTCATGGGGCAGAAAAGGAGGTTTGCAGAAGGAGTTAAGGCAACAGAAATAGCTTTTGAGGAGGTCCCATAACGCTGGTGTGCTTACAGTATATTCTGTTCAGCAAGGAGCAGGATTTCCAGGGCCCTGGCTCCTCGCTCTGATTTCTGAGAGTGTAAAATGCGAAGTTGTCGCTGCTGTTACACACAGCCCATGCATCCCTCCATCTTTGGAGCAAACATCATGGGTACGGGAAGGAAGAGGCCAGCACCAGCTTCTGAAAAGTGACCCCAGTGACGTGACATCCAGCACCCAGTTGCCGTAGCGCTGTGGCGGGACTGGGCCGTGGTTCTCGTCCAGTACCAGCAGGGGGCAACAGCGCCCCGTGGGAGTTCCTGGGTGGCCCTGGGTGTCGCCGTCTGGGGACCCTTCCTGCCTTCGCTGACTCTGTCAGAGTGCCACGACTGCTTAGGAGTTCCCGTGCCAGGGCGATGCTGTCACCATTGATGGCCCTTGAGCCCCAAGCCACCCCCAGCAGCCAAGTGTCCCTCCTTCTCCTTTGGGGACAGCCATGCTGGGATGGGACGGAGAGGCTTCTTGCATTGTGTCCTTGCTCTCCTCTGCTTTTGTGCTGGTATTGGTTGGGATAGAGTTAATTCTCTTCACAGTAGGTAGTATGGGGCTATGTTTTGCACTGGTGCTTAGAAGAATGTTGATAACACACTGACATTTTTAGTTGTTGCCAAGCAATGTTTATGTTAAGCCAAGAGCTTTTTCAGTTTCTCATACTGCCCCTGCGTTCCCAGCTTCTGCTCTACAAGAGGCTGGGAAGGGACACAGCTGGGACAGCTGACCCAAACTAACCAAAAGGACATTTCATGCCATAAGATATCATGCTCAGTATATAAGATATAAGCTGGGGGTAGTTGACCAGGGGGTGAGTCTGGCTCTCAGGGCTCTCGTGTCTCTTGGGTTCTGGCTCACCCTTTTTCTGGCTCTGGCTCTCACTGTTCAGGGACTGGCTGGCTGTTGGGTGGTGGATGGTAAGCAGTTGTACAATTCTGGATATTTTTTCTCCTTATTTTCATTACATATTTATTATTACATTATTATTAATATTCTCTTTACATATTATTATCAGTATTATTAGTATGGTTTATATTATTAGTATTATTATTTTATT
>NW_010224984.1:0-40837 GCF_000690775.1 Eurypyga helias
TGATTCTATGATTCTATGATTGAGTATGTACCAAAATGCTAGACTGGAGCTGTCTGGATGTAGAGTCACCTGGGATACCAGAAAAAGCTGATTTCAATCAAGTTACACAGACATAAAAACCAAAGGAAAAGAGTCATTGATCAAGCAAAATCATAGAGGCAACATTTCATTTGTTTCTGTTTCCTCATGCTCTTTTAACTGTGGCTTTTAACACCACCTGACTTTTAAAAATAATAATTCTTTTAATATATGTAATATCTATAAAGAGTCATAGAGTGGTTGAGGTGGAAGGGACCTCATCTTATCCAAACCTCCTGCTCAAGCAAGGCCACTTAGAGCAAGTTGCACAGGACTGTGTCTAGATCAAGACTAGACATCATAACAGTAGCATAAATATTTCCTCCTGACACTCGTGCATGACTTTCAATGATAATTTCATCATTGGCTCTTTGTGAGAGCAAACTTGCCCTTTTCTTCATTCCAAGCTCTTTGAGTGTCTTTGAGTAAAACGAATAACTTCAGTAGCTCTGATCTTGGGAACCTGTGTACTTCATGATCCCATGTTGAAGAACCCAAATAGATTATTTACCCTTTTGTAGAGTATTGTTTGGTCATTTAAAATATGTTAGTAAAAATATTTTCAATTCTTTTATCTGGGAAAACAGTTTTGGAAATACGGACTAAGACTATCATGGTCTAGACTGATCTTCCTGAATATGCCAGTTCCTTGAAAAACCTGTTCACAAACTGTGAACTGCCTTTTATGATTCTTGGCAATAGAGTCTACCATAATGTTGGATCTTTCCTGGTAATTTTTAAAGACAGACTTTGCCAATGTGTCCTAAATTCCCCAATCCCTATCCAGCTCCAGATTGATTCAAGAGAGCCCTCAGCACAAAACATCCATGACCAAAGCAAAAGTGTCAACTAGTAGCAAGTCAATAGAATTTAATATTTAAGTAACGAATCACGGTGCTGTTTGTGACCATAGTTATTCATTAAAAAGGGAGAGATTCTTCCTTATGAAAGCTATGCTACTGCATATGACAGCCTTCCTGGCCTTCTCACATACTCAAGGGTTCTGCTGCAGATTTCAATCCAGTTTGCTCTCTCTTGGGCTGTGAAATGTTTCTCACCAAAAGCCTTGAATTTGAACATGAGAAAGGAGTTAAATATAAGAATCCTTTCCCAACTGAATCAGAACATGATCTCCCCTCTGCAGCCTGGTGACCAAGCAAGACAGGGCAGTCCACTGTTCTCTGATGCTCAGCTCACTCCAGAAGGAATCAGCCTGTCCTCTTTATGAGCCCAAGTATCTTGGAGGTTAACATGTTTTGAAATAGATATTTGGAGTCCTGCTGTCAATACGATGGACACACCCTGTGCAGCCCTTAATAAAAATAATTATCTAGGTATAGTAGAAATAACACCAAAAATTGCTTCTCTTGAGAAAACCAGGCTCCTTGTCCATGTGTGCAGTTTTTTTTTCACCTGTCTTGAAAACATAACAGCAGAGTATAATTCTGAGGTCTTATCTGTGAATAAGCAGTAAGAGAAATCTGCAGGGAGGAAAAGCAATGGCATCTCTGAGCAACCATGGCACAGCGAGGTTAAGACAAATATTGAGGTGAAATATGTGGTGGTGCTGCCAAGTCAGGTTATAGGTTAAAAAGGGTCATTAATTTTGCAACAGAGGTGCCCTTTGCAAGTAGGTCAGGAGAGTATGTATTAACCTTAACCCATCCCGATACCGGTACCATGACCTTCAACCATCTGGGACTTGTAAGAGTAACAAACTGTTAAATAAAAAACATAAGAGTAAGAGCTACAGTTCTCTACAGTTCAGACAAATAGGTAAACAAGAATTATGGTAAACAAGAATTATTGGTAAGCAAGAATTATGACTATTGTACGTTTTGTAATGTCTCAATATGTTATAACATTTTTCTTACTGCTATGGTCAGCCCAAGACTGTCCCTAGTAAGTACGTGACAAGATGCAAAGGTTTGGAACAGGCCACTTTGTTGCTTGTGTAATTAAATCCCACACACTACAGCGTTTTTGGTTCACCAATTAAGCTTTTGCTAAATACTGCTTAAGCCTTCCCTAGATATGACTAAGGGATACCTACTCCACTTTCAGCTTTCCTTTTTAAGGAAAAATCAGCACAGTTTTTGAGCCTTTTGAGACAGAAATGTAAACGTCCGGATTTGGAGTTATGTTCCAAATCCTGATCAGGGAATCCCACTGGTGTCTTTGGAGATTACATGCAGCTGCAGCTATAGCATTTGTCTATGTGTTTATAATGTTATTCGTAAAATCTGTTAGAAAGGAGACAACTATCACATATAATGTGATTCCTTCTTATCATATAAACTTCACCCTCTGTAGTTGACTGGACCCACTTCTGTTCTCTCACTTGGTGCTAACATATGGGATAGTATTGGAAAACTGATGAGTTGCAGAGATTCTCTGCAGTTTCCTAGCACTGGTTCTCCAGCAAAACACCTGAAGTCAGGTGGGCCTATACCTCTGACTGACACTGAAAGGGATGACTCCTCTAAGAAGGGACTCTGAACCCAAAGAAATATCCTCTCTAGACAAGAGGCATCTTTTATGTTTGGAGGGATCTTTTAGTGCAAACACCTGAAATGACACTTTCTTTCCTCCAGGCAAGCAACTGTTCTATAAAGGTAAGCAAGGAATCTTCTGAAACCTGCCTTCTTCCTTTCCATCTGAGGAAGTAACCTCTTTAGGGAGAGAGAGTAGGTCTTTCTGGAAGCTCATGGAGAAAGCCAGGTGTCTGCAGAGATAAGCCTGTACTTTGCAGCGTTTAAAAATGCACAAATGTATGTGCTTTTATGATACTTAGACAGACGGTGAATAATTAATATCAATTTAATTGTTTAGCCCAAATGGGCTCATAATTTTATTATGTTTTGATCTGTTAATACCATCCTGAATTTTAAAGGTTCCACTTAACCGAGTTTAATGAAAACAAAGAAGCAGATAAAGAAAATTCGAAGCTTGTAGTTTATGGAGTTCCTTTCCCACTACTTTTCAGATTGAGCTGAAAGATTGCATTTTATCTGAAATATAAGAAAAGACGCAGAAATCATTGTGTAATTGGTGCCAGTAACAAAATGTCCATTGGTTTCAATGGGCCCAGGATTCACATGAAGTAATCTGATTTACATTAATTTGTATTTCATTATCCATCGCAAAGTATGGAATCACAAACATGAGGATCTCTTCACTTTCCGTCTGTCTTTCTCCAGAAGTGCATTTCATAATTATAGGTAAGATACAAATCTACTTACAAGAGGGCTTGTTGTCGCATGACTCAGAGCTGCAAGTGACAGATGGGCGCATGTTCACACCCAGGTAAATTCTTTGCTGTTAGGAAACTCGGATTGTATTTAACAAGTTCCACAAGTGCATTCAAGGTAAAAACTGGGGTCCATTTTCAGTTGTTTTGGAGCCTGTGTGTAACAAAAACCCCATGCTGTACTCCTTGTGTCGTACTGCAGATCTGCCCAGAGCGCTGCAGTGCCAAATATGATGACTGAGCTGCCTCAGGTGCAAAAAAGCCATGTTGATCCAGTGCTCCCCTAAGGTGGAGAAGGAGGCGACAGCCCACCTGGAGTGATTCGTGCCGTATAGAAGAACCCAGAGAGACATCAGTGCAACACACAGCGTGCAACCATTTTGTCCGGCCATGTCCCCTCTCATGAAAGTTGTGTCAGGACACTCCATGGAAGGCCTGTTCTGAAAGGTAAATTTGAAATTTAAAATATGTCAAAGCCCTCCATTTTCTAGAAAACAAATGTTCAAATTAATTAACAATAGATGTAAGGCCAAACTTAGCCTTTGAACTGCCAAAAGCTGTGACGAGGGCATTTCCTTGCAGAGTCTTAGGACACTTCAGTTAGAGAACACTAAGGAAGCCCGATCTTACAGTATGTGATGTGAGGGTACATTCAATCTTTACTAATGAGTCAACAGAGGTTTCACTAGAAGACTGTACTTTGAATAAATATATTTCCAGCTTCACTATCCGTGCTTGCTGGCCAGCAGCACTCAGTTTTGAGGCCTTGTGATTAAATCCAACCTACTGATACTGTGGAAATTGCCTACTTGTGTTTTCATTCAGCCTCTTTGATGCGTTTTCTGTCACAGCAGCCATTTGGTTTATTTAGAGAGAAAATATTCTGCATCTCCTTGACAGAGGATATGGGCAGCCCTGTACTACCATGTTAATATGTTAATGTTTGTCCTCTTTTAACATATTGCTTTTAATACTTAAAGTGAAACTTTCATTTAGTGGCAGAATTAGAACTTAGTGAAGCATGCGAACTTCAGCTAAATGTGAACTTATGGAAGTTACTCCTTGTGAGCAGCAACATTTGAACAATGCAGAGGACTTGTATTTCATGTTCACACCTGAAAAAATCTGATTTTATGCTTTCTCCTAGTCTCTTTATTTTAATTCTATGTTCCCCTCTTTCATTCAAAATGTTTATCTTATATTCAAGGATCACCTCCTCCAAGCTCAGGAACAACATGTCCCAAGAAAGAGGAAGTCGTGAAAATGTCAGGAGCTTGTTTGGGTGAACAGGGAGCTCCTGGACAAATTCAAACACAAAAGGGGAGCCTACAGAGGATGGAAGCAAGGACAGGCAGCTTGGAAGGAATACAGAGAAGTTGTCTGAGCCAGGGATCAGGTTCTGAAAGCTGAAGCCCTGATAAAATTAAACCTGGCCAGGGACATCAAGGGCATCAAAAAAAACTTCTATAGGCATGTTGGTGACAAAAGGAATACTGGGGAAAATGTGGGCCCTCTCTGAAAGGAGACAGGGGACCACGTCACCTAGGATATGTAGAAGGCTGAGGCACTCAGCAACTTTTTTGCCTCTGTCTTCACCAGCAAGTGCTCAAGCTGCACCACCCAAGTTGCAGAAAGCAAAGGCAGGGACTGGAAAAATGAACTGCCCACTGTAGAAGACCAGGTTTGAGACCATCTAAAGAACTTGAAGGTATACAAGACAAGGAACAATGGCTTTAAACTGAAAGAGGGTAAATTTAGATTAGATATAAGGAAGAAATGCTTCATTGTGAGGGTGGTGAGGGACAGAAAAAACACAGTTTGTAAGCAATCAAATCAGCAGTCACCCCTATATTGATTCATGTCTGCAGTGACTGATCTCTCTGATATATAAAAATGATTTCAGCACTGGGAAGGAGAAACTTCCTGGTGCCAAAATGGCTATGACAGCCAAGTGTACACTTCACGAGTTTTCCACAGACGGATGGAGCAAGTGATTTCCTGCCTAAATTATTTTTCTGTTTGTTTGCTGGCCCAGATGTATATAATATCATAGAATGATAGAATCAGAGAATCACAGAATGGTTAGGGTTGGAAGGGACCTTAAAGACCATCTAGTTCCAACCGCCCTGCCATGGGCAGGGACACCTTCCACTAGACCAGGTTGCTCAAAGCCTCATCCAGCCTGGCCTTGAACACTTCCAGGGGTGGGGCATCCACAGCTTCTCTGGGCAACCTGTTCCGGTGCCTCACCACCCTCTCTGTGAAGAACTTCTTCCTGATATCTAATCTAAACCTACACACTTTCAATTTAAAGCCTCTGTTTTTTTCAGAAAACATCTGAACAGATTTGTTTTCTCTACTTTTAGGAAGAAAAGTTCCTTACAGTCTGTACTGATTCTTCTGGGCCTTTTATGAAGGAGTTCTTCAAATGTGGTTGTTCCTTCACAGTTATGTCTGTCCCACAAGGAAGGAAGTGCTGAGACCTTCTGGTTAAAAATTTAATAATTAACAGAAAGGTTCACAACTAACAAAATACCTTTAATTGTTCCTAGTTTCAGCAGGTAATTTTCACATCTGCTAGCACATTCAGGACCTATTGATGAAGAAAGCATTTTAGAGCATCTTTTACAAAATGATGTTCTTCGTTAAGAAATGAGCTTGCTTACACTGTTGTATCAGTTCAAATGCAGTTGATATCCATCTCATTTACAACATAGGTCAATGTATGGAATGCTGTTGACATTATCTGACACTCACAGAACAAGATAGAATTGTGCAAGGTAGCGGTGGAAACATTTGTTGTTTGACCTCCACCAATCCCCAATCTTTTGTTTCCTTCAAGTCTCATTCCAAAAGTTTTAAAACATTATTCTTTAAATGAACATCCTATCTTACTAAGACAAACTTGTAAATAGGAAAAATTAACCCAGCTGAGAACACCTCTTAGGATGCTAAAAAAAAAAAATCCTAGCACAGAAATTATGAAACCCTTACCAGAAATGTTAATAATGTTTATTTTTTTATTGACATGTGCTTTTCTGTGAGACTTCTTAATTTTACATAAAATTGAGAAGACACTATAAGAGAGTGAACCTGAAACTGGCAAAAATTCAGTCATTAAAAATGGGGAAAACAGGCTCACCTTTTTGCATTAACCTTCCCTGAAGCAGTAACTATTTTGGTGTGTAAAAAAGGCAGTTAAAATGAACCATAAAAGAAGCAACTCTATACCCGCGCTACTTACTAATGTGCATTGGATACTTTCCTGTTTCTTCTTCTCATCCTTGCCTATTATTCTCCTCACCTCCTTTCCCAGAGGGAGTGTGCACTTCCTGACTCACAGTTTATCTTTTGAAGCAAATGTGTAGAAACAGGGATATAATATTATATTGCTAGCAATACAGGAAGTATTAACTAATTAACAATAGTCTGGAAGAAAAGGAAAAGAAATTAAACAAGATCTGCTTGCTGGTAGGATTAGGATTC
Organism: Eurypyga helias; assembly: GCF_000690775.1. Lineage (NCBI taxonomy): Eukaryota > Metazoa > Chordata > Aves > Eurypygiformes > Eurypygidae > Eurypyga > Eurypyga helias. The sequence continues at coordinate 6,815 of NW_010224984.1, forward strand.
ATATAGGTCAAAGCCAAGCAGAGAGTCTTGACGTCATGATACACAGCTGCAGGAGGTTCAGGGTCGTAGAAGGTAGAAAAAAGGTTTTCCCCAGGCAGTAGTTTCCTGAAACTAACATGTAGTCTTTACATGAATCCTGTGGGAAAAGGTGTGGTTACTTTTTATTTCTTTGACATTTATATTTGCTCTTTGTGTCATTTACTTTGTGTAAGAGGAAGGAAATTCAAGACATAGTTGACTGTACTGTGGTGGAAATGCTCGTAGGAAAACAGTAGAGATGGGTATAGACCTGAGTCATGCTCTACCTGTTCACCACATCTGTTACTCTTCTATTAGCTTCAAAAAACACTGCCATATTTATCTTAAAAAGCAGCATAATTTAAATTTCTGGATTACTTTACCTGCTTGATAGGATTCATTAGGAACACTCTGACATTTTGTCTTTAAATTGAAAATTACTGAAAAAAAGTTCATTTGGAGTAAATTTTCATTGAGAACCAGTAGAAAATGATGATGGTACCTTTCTCTGCCTTGCCTCCAGATGACAGACTGCAGCACAGTGACTGGAGTGCTCTCCAGGATACAGGAAACCACTGAAGTGGTTTCTTGTTAGTATAAGAAAGGCAGGAGATAAGGAGGTATATTACTGGAGAGAGTTTCATTTCAGAGAGAAATCCTGTGGCTAAAGCTTGTACAATGCTCTAATCTCTTAACCTGGGCTTTCTTCCAGCAGTGGTGCAGTAAAACATTCTTGACATTATCTTTCTGAGTAATAGACTCAGCAGCTGAAATAGAAGGTGAAGAATTTTGTTATTTCTGCAGATAGACTTTCACACCTTGATCCTAGTCTGTTCTCTGTCAGGCATGCACCTACGGGCCCTTTGCTGACTGCAGTGTTTCTGAAAATGCATTTTAAATGCAGACAGAGGGAAAAAGGTGGAGTTCATTTTTTTCTAAAACATTTATTTGGTAGTTTATTGCTACATATCCTTCAGGAACGCACTCTTCTCATTTGAACATTGAAACCTATTAAAAGCTCAACAAGTAACAATGTGAGTGGTTTCCTCACTATTTACAGTGCAGCTTCTGTCCCATAAACTATGGTCAAATCCTGTCATTTACAAGGAGTTATTCTACAACTAAACACATTTACACATTTATATATAAATAAATAAATGTGTGTGTATATATATACACACACACATTTATTTTTTTTAAGTTAGACTGTAAGAGTCTACACCAAATTGTATTCTTTGCACAGTGCAAATGCAATACTACACTTGGCACTTTGCACCATGTAGTATTGCATTTCTCAATTGGCTTTTAAAAGACTGATCTGAGTTGATGCCAGGTCTTATCCAAGAATCCATGGGTCTGAATCCAGTAAGAAGTGATAGAAATGACTGTTCCAGTTTATGCTAGCTTTTGATAACTCCCATAGCCTGTTCCACTGGCCGAGAACTGACTGCACTCAAAAGGCACTTTTCCATTCCCTTGACCAGAATCTGGAGTTGGGGGAAAAGAACAGGAGCTTTCAGAAAGAAATTCCTATCCTGAAGCTAGAATATAGACCCATGCAAAGAATACCAGAGATTACCACTGTGTTGGTCTTTAAAGTCTATTGTTGCCAATTAATTTACAGTAGTATCTGTTTACATTAGTGTTTTCCCCCTGCTCCCCAAATTGTCTTTTAGTTACAAACCCCATAAGAGCCCCATTCAGAGATGCTTCCTCAGTGATATTGGGGCAGTACTCCTGATGCAGGGGAAAAAAAAAGATTTTTTAACAATTGCACTGTGACCAAAGAAGTACCTGAGTTGTCAGGAGCTGACATAAATCAGGAAATAAATTATTTTTCTCCTAAGAAGAGGCCTTGGAGCAATAGAACATCATCTGAACAAGGAAACTAGGTGTTGGAAGAGAAAGATGTACATCTTGCACAGGAAGACTTTGGCAGGAGAGACATAAAAATAACAAAGGGCTTGGTCCTCAGACAAAAGTTCAGTGGAGGAACTAAGCTGTGCTTACAGCAGTCAGATGAAGGAGGGGGGACCTGGCTTTTCTGGGTTTCAAGGAAGGAATTAGATGAGAAGGGTGAAGAGAAAGAGAGGCATTATATTTTGGAAATGGGATCATATCTAAATGAACTTTCCTTTCTTATTCCTATCCAGAGAACACAACCCAATAACAATGTTAAAAACTCTACCCCAAGACTATCTCTGTGCATCTGCTTGTTCATGTCAGTCATCTATAAACCAGAGGTCATCAGCAAACTAGAAGAGTCAAAGTTTAAAGAGCACTGTGTCCATCTGTGGGGCCACCTCTAGACCCAGGGATAGGCAGTTGGATCAAGGACTTGTCTCTCAGGTGGCGCCTGGAGGTGGGACAGCTATTTGATAAGAGGGGCACTCACAGCTTGAGGGGCCTGAAACTTTCTGAGGAGTAGGTGGTAGTAACCTCCTCAAAAGTATTCAGCAGGGAGCTCACTCAGACTATTGAAATGGTAACCTAGAGATCCCACGTAACAGTAATCCCTTTATATTATTTTCAATGACTTTCAATTCCATGTTTCAATTGTACCATCATGATGAGAAGTACAGTTAAATTTGTTACTAAATCCTTTTTATTTCTGTCTTGATCTTCTTGGAATAGAATGAACTTGAGGTAACAGGAAATTTTAAGTTGCAATGAGTAGTTTGAATTCTGCAGATAAAAACTGAAGTTATAAATTGTATGACTTATATAATGCAAAATATGTTATGTAATGTAATATAGTACTAAACCATATACTTTAATATCGATTGGATTTGCAATACATGATTGCAATTATATATGAAAATACATAATGCATATAATTCATTGTCATATACGAAATGTAATGCTGTAGTAAGCCATAGAAATTATCCAGTTAAGGACTCAGATGTTAAATGCTGTACTCAGCTTCCATATATTGCAGGCTATTCCACAAGGTGATCTTTTCAGACCATAATTGATAAAAGCTCAATGAGAGTGATTTAGATAGTTTATTAACCAGTATTTTGCAGAACATAGATGGAAAATTTAGCATCCACTATTTAACATGACCTTGATGATAACTGTGACCTAAACCCAGAGTAGGGTTGGAACTGCTCAGATAACATCATTGTGGTCTGAAAACAGTGACACTGAAGATGCTCTTCATACATGAGAAGCTAAAGACCTGAGTCCTTGGAATTCTGTCCTTACAGGCAGATTGTCTACATCCTTCATGAGCTGCCACTCTCAAAAATCTCTCAGCAAAAGTCCTCATATCTTCCACCACAGCTGAAAGGAAATGCTTGCTTTTAGCCTAGAATAGGAGATGGAGGTAGGCTGCAATCTACAGCTGTTATTCTCATGGATAAGTATAGATGAGGAATAACTTTTTATGAAGTAAAAGCTCAACTGTAATTTGAGGGTGTGATTGATATCAAAGGGAAGAACTTCATACAAAAGGAAGTCATGGCACTGAGAACAATGTTTATGGTTTTATTGTCTATGAACTGTGGCCTAGCTATTTAAAAAATAACTTTTTTGTTTGTGTTTCAATGTGTAAATGTTTTCCTTTCTCTTTTTTTCTCTCTGTGAGCTCTGTTATATGAGTGTTTTATTGGTCAATAACTAATATAAAGTATTTTTTCTTTATTTATCCTTGGGCAAAATCTATTGATCCCCCAATTAACCATCAAACAACAAATAACCATACACCTAGTATCTTAACTTGCAATCTAGAATTTTTTACCTATTAATATGTTTGGAAAGCTGTTACCTGCATTAGAAAACCAATGGATAGTATAAAAGTCCAGCTTTATATAAAATGGATGTGTCTTTTTCTTATTATGCATAGAGAGCAATCAAGACTTGGCTCAAAATGGGTTGTGTTTCACTTGCATGGTCACTATAATTCTGAAGTGATATGTTTGATGATCGAAGGGCTGGAGAACCTGCTCTATGAGGAAAGACTGAAGTAGTTATGTTTTTTCTCCCTGGAGAAGAGAAGATTCAGGGGGCACCTCACTAAAGTATTCCAATATTTAAAGGGTGGCTACACAGAGGGCAGAGGCTCGCTCTCCACAAGGAGCCATGTGGAGGAGACAGGGGCAATGGATACCAGCTTCACCAAGGAAGGTTTCACTTCAATATAAAAAAGAAATTTTTTACAGTGAGAACAATGATTCACTGGAACAACCTCCTCAAGGACGTGTCAGAGTCCTCATCACTGGAGGTTTTCAATATACCACTGGACAGAGTGCTGGATAATCTCATCTGGACTCCCTTTCTCCTGCAAGTTTGGACCAGCTAATCTTCTGAGGTCCCTTCCAACCCGGACTGTTCTATGATTCCAAAAACTGACCTTTTAAAAACCCTAATCTCCTGGTGTTCGAGAATCTAATTTTAAAGTATGTTTGAAAGTTCCTGGACAATATGACTGAATTATATATATCTACAGTTATTTTTATTTTCACATTTGTCACTCACAAAATGTAGCATGCTAGAAAGAATAGGAATTCATAAGGCACTATGAATTAAGACATATTAAGACCAGTAATACAATGTCAAGGCTGGTGGGAGACTAAGTCTCTGTATTGTAGAATATAGTAGAGTATGTGATTTTATAGGTAAAGTCTATACCATAGTACGTATACCAAAAGACCCCCCAGCAATGTAAGTGGTACATTCAACATTAACTCCTGAGTTTGAGTAGTTGGGTATTCCACTGTGCAAAGATAAGGTACAGGTGAGGTGAGGGAAAGGGTGGTCATTCCTTACTCAATGGCTCTTCACTTTGAGCAATTTCTTCTAAGCCCTCATGTTTATCTTCCAGTGAAGGGAAAAGGCACAGAGTAGGTTGCCTCGCATCCTTGTCCTACCACACATTTTGGACATTAAAGCGAGCAAGTAGAGCACGAATGGTGCTAGCTCTGAGTTCAGCCAAGGAAGTAGCCCAGCCAGAACACGACGACAGCATACAGGGAACCGCAGGGATTCCCAGCCTGCTAACCACATTAACCTGTGCTTATATTAGTCAAATCTGAGAATTATGTCCAATTATCCACAATACAATTAGCAACAATTAAGAACAGTTCCATTTCTAGCAAATGTGTTTCCTTATGCCTTTACAAATGCCGAGTCTAACTCATCTAAGTTCCAGTAGGAAGTGAACACCATGACCGATGTACTTACAAGTGCCCTAATTTCCAATGAGTCACATTTACAGATAAAGCAAAGGAAATTGTGGCTGTTAAGTACAAAAAAATAAGCCACCTGGACTGCATGGATGAGAAGTGCATTTAAAGAACGAACAAACTCTATGTATAAACAGAAAGCTGAAAAAAATGGAAGGATGACCATGATTTACTTAGAGATGGAAGCAGCTTGAATAACCTGAAAACAGAAATGAGGGTGTTGGAGTCTAGCAGATGTGTTCAGCACCATCTTCCTCAGTTTTCCTACTCCTCTTCTATCCTTACGGGAATAGTGAGATATGCTGTGTTACTCTGCATGCTCTGTGCGAGGGGACAGTGCCCTGGGAGATGTCTCCCTGGAGCAGAAAACCCTACGTGAATTAAAGCAGACACGCTCCTTTCTGAGAGGAAAACAAAGGAAGAAATTAGCATGTGGGCACTGACAGGTAAAGGAAAATAAAGTAGGTTCACAACAGCCTGAGGAAGAATGCCGCAGATTTCTCTAGAAGCCTCTGCGCAGACACCAATGCGTCAAGTGAACCTCCCAAGCTATAACTTCCAGATGAACCAGGAGAAATCCAATATACACAAACCAGAGGGGGAGGATTTGAGGATCCAGATGTGGACTCAGAATCTTTGTTGTTAATCCAGTGACATTTTAAGAGCTCATGCTGAGCTGTTACAGTGCCAGGTGACTCTCTTCCCAAGAGAGAGATATCAGGGTGGTCTTCAAGAAATAGTGGGCGTTTATTCTGGCCTGTACTTAGAGTCTGAGCAATAAGTTCTTTGTTCATCTGAGGATCATATTTCTGCCTTTGGTTTTCACTTTGTTTATTTTTTTTCTCATATTGCATTTTACTTTTATTTCTTTGAGACACTGATTTCGAGTTTGAGCCTAAATACATTTTCTTTCTGTGGCCAAAAGAGACACTTTAAGCTAGTCAGGCAGGAGAGGTCAGGGTTGAACAAGTTCTCATAGCCTTAATATGTCTGTCCAGTTAGGTCTTTATGTAGTATGGCATAATAGTGAGTATCAGAATTGTGGACTTTAGGACTCCTATGCCTCAGTTTCCTCATTTCTAAAAGAAGATTGATGATAAAGGTAAGATTATTCATGTACTTAAATGATGTGTAGATCAAGGTCTAATATATGTATAATCTCTCCTGAAGATTTCTTGGATTTAAAAGCTACTTGAAGGCAGGCAAGCTGCCTACAGGCAGAACACGACTCCCAGAGGGCTGAAGAGAGAAGGAAAGGGGAGGCAGGTAATTAAGAGCCAAGTAAGAAAGATTAGAAAGCCGCAAGTCTCATCATGAGCAAAGGGCATTGGGTGGCCAAGAAGGACATCAGCTTCTGGCCTGTCATCAGGGTCAGGGGTCACACTATATGAGAAAGGTCAGGACTTCAGTGGATGAGGGCTCTTCCTTAGCATGTGCGATATGTTGGTACCCAAATCCAGGGGAGGAAGGAGGATATAAAAGTAGTGTTAGATGCAGCTGGACTAGAAAGAGAGAAGACTAAAACCACAAATAGAAGGAAAGAAGAGATAATGAAAAATAACCACCTAATTGAGTAAGCTGTATAATCACAAGAGCATAAATCAGAAATAGGTTAATATTAGGATGGGAATGGATATTGCCTTTCTTTTTATGAATTGCTCCACCTCATCAGCAATGTACTCAAAATAATATCTAATATGAAAATAATTCATAATTATTATCCAACACCAACATTCAGACCATTTCTAAACCCTTATCACAGGCCATATTTACAGACTGTACCAATAACCAGCTTTATCTGCAGTGAAGCCAGGCTACAAAATGAAGCAGAACCAAAACTTAAGGCCATGGAATCCATGTTACATTTATAATTTGGCACAGAGACCTCAAACACAGTAAAATTTATATGAGCTGTTAACTCTAATCTTCAGTCCCCTTCTGCCCATACCTAATTGCCCATGGTACAGACCTGCTAAAAAAGAGTTCTCAGATTTTCACTGCCCTTGGCAAACTTACAAGATTTAAAGAAAATAATACTGGCAGACCACTTGTTTCAGTCATATTGTGTATGAAGAAATAAAACATAAAGTAAGATGGGGGAATATTTTGAGGAAGCATCAAATCTGGGGAGAGACAACAAATGAAACATTTCTTGTAAATGTGGGAAGTGCCTATTACAAGGAGCTTTTAGCCAGAAGTCCAGTAGTTCTAAGCCCAGTGGAGAATGTCATATAGTCTGAAACATTCTGTGGCCATTAATATGTTTCCCTCAAGATCTGATTTCAGTTCTAGACTTAATCACAAAAGATTTACAATTTGTATGTGTATATTCCTCATGCTGACTGCTGACTAGTGATTTAGACTAGAGCTACAGTGGACAGTTGTCAGTATGACAGTGTCTTCAATGGTTTTATCTGTTTGACTGTTTCTGTGGTCTTTACATGCATGAAAAGCCCTAAAATAAATTGAATTATGCTGATTAGAAAGTGCTTTTGATAGTATAATTAATTTCCTTAAGGGAATTTGTATAACAAAAGCTATGGTATTAAATCTTTTTTGGTCAGACAATTATGAAATAATTTAGGTTGGAAGGGACCTCTGGACTTCACCTAGGCCAGCTTCCTGGACTAGCAGTGTGGGGCTAACATCAACACTAAATCAGGTTGCTCAGAAGCCAGTGCTTCTACAAGTTCCTCTTCTAGTACTTCATCAACCATTCTGGACATTTTATTTTTGTATATACAACCAAAATTTCCCCTTTTGTACCTGGTGATCATTGCCTCTGAGAAGAGTTTGGCTACACCCTCTCTCAGCCTCCCACTACCTTATAAATGGAAGGCAGCAATTAAGTTCATCCCTAAGCCTCCTCTTCTCCAGACTGGACAATCCAGGAGCTCCCTCAGCCTCTGCTTCTTTGTTGGATGTTCCAACCCTTTGAGCAGCTCTGCAGCCCTCAGCTGAGCTCCCACCCACCTGCACATCTCTCTTGTCCCAGGCGACCCAGAGCTTGACAGGGTATTGCAGAGACAGCATTGCAAATGCCAAGTCATTGTCCATTACCACTTCCCTTGACTTACAGCCCAGGGTGCCATTAGTCTTTCTCCTGTAATCATATTTTAAGGCCAGTGCTTAGTCATATAGAAATCTCTTAGAATACAGAAGAATTAAACTAAAAAATTCCTGAAAATATCTCAGAGCTATAATTTCTCTTCAAGTATCTAATTTCTCTAGGTTGTGTGAGTTTAAAGATATGTAAGTATCATGAAAGCATTCAAGATTACTTTATCATGTTTCTAGAAAAATCACCAATCATTCTTTTTATGTTTCATTTTGTCTGATTTTGCTTTGTTTGAAACCACAAAACTTTTGAAAAAAAATCCAGCATTTTTTCTGTTCTTTTTGCTTTAAATTGAATGTAATTCATCTTATATTTGATTTTTTTTTTTCTCCAAGAGTAATCTTCATAGAAGAATGCTCAAGGAAATTGGTCCACTTTTCCCAACAGTCACTAAGTCTGAAACTTCCTCCTAGTGTGAGGTTAAGAGTTCTTCCTTTTCCAGGAACACCTGAGTAGAGGGAATGCAGCTGAACTGCTTTGCTTAATTAGTCTGTTTATCTGAATTAAGGATGGACTAACACTCCTAGGACAGATAGTATAAAAGAGGGTTGGCAGTACTGAAGATGAAAAGCTGAAGGCTGGTTGGAGGATGTGTAAGAGAATAGATTTCAGCCTGAGTTAAGACTATAGTAAGTAGAAGATTATATTTAATAAAACAGGTGTGCTTTTTTCACATGTATTTATGTAGTTTTTTACAAACTGGAATATTGAATTTGGGCATAGTGAGCTAGTATGTTAGAACATTGTATATGTGCAGGGGGAGATGGGTGGTTGTTCTGTGCCCTTCTCAAATGTATATAAATACAGCATGCTGGTATAGGTTGTGATTTGTTTAAAGCTCCTGTGACTAGACTCCTTATGGATACTGCCTCCTTATAATTACTTATATGTCTCTATACATACTCTCTGCCTTGTATTTCAGCCAAGGGTTTTATTTGTAGGATTTGGTTTGTTTGTTTTTTTTTTTTTTTAACATATCTAATACAATTGTCTTGGCTCACATCAGATTCTAGTCTTTCTTTTGTTTTTATGTCCACTTTAATATCTATTATTCTAATCAAATTACTCAGGATATATTTTCTAATTCAAAAAAGAAACATTGGTAAGCAACTTGGTTTTGGTTTTGTGGGGGGGTGTATGGTTTGCTTTTTTTAATTTTGCAAATAACAGATCTAAAACTATAAGCAGTTTATGTTTTTTGACTTGTCTATAGAACTTGTGCAACTTCCAGGAAGGATCTCTTCCTTTGGATAACTTTCTTGTTGTTATTACTGCAGAATAACTGACACTGTGGTTGTTTGCATTAGCAATAAGAACCTCAGAAGTCTTACTCTGAGACAGATAACTAACCACAATTTATTCTTCAATAAAATTTATTATTTACCATAAAATCCCAAAGGTATATTTTTATTCCACAAAATCCTAGTTCATCATATTATGCATAATGGAGCATATTTATTAGCATAATCTAGCCAAGTAATGCTACCTCTCACAGTAGCATGTATTCTGTAGGATCAGAGAGGGGTGTTAGAATGGAGTTTAGTCTTGTATGAGAACTTCCTGTTTGATGTGCAGGTAATCTTCATAAGAAGTAGAATAAAGCAACAATCCATGCAAATATGGAAGGAAAGGAGCATCATTATCTGTTACATAAATGTTGCATTATGAAATAATGAATATAGCTTGTGCTTTTTATGAATTCAAGTAAGCATTTATGCATAGTTAACATTGTTCTTAAGAAGGAAACTGAGTTAATCTTTGAGGCCAGGTCTTCAGTTGCTCAAAATATAAATGTTATACATTGAAACTAAGTTCAGGTTTTTACTTATATTCTAGGGCTTCTCTTCCTGTGTATTAATATAGAATGACATTATACCTATACACATCTTCTGTGTTTGTGCTCACATGAAACCTTATAAATTAATCCACATAGCTCTGTAAATTGTACTCCTTGTTCTGTGCTCCAGAATTATATATGGCTTGTTCTGGCTCAGCATAAAGTTAGATACATATAGAAAAATATTCCCTGTGGAAAAGAAGGATATATGGCTGGACTGCATATATACTTTAGTGAGTACTGAAGTGCATGAAACTTTTTCCATTATTTCAACAAATTTATTCCACTGTTTCAAAGTTTTGGTCTCTGGATTAAGCTCTTGTGCAGTTTCACAGGGAAGCCATTCTGGTACAGGAGACACCATGACCATCAGTGTGCTGTCTCTTGAGATCAGCAATTACTCATTGGGTTGAATACTTGTGCATTGTTTTCAGCTATGGCCTGTGTCCTTCCAGGGTGTATCTAAACCTGGTTTAGCTATACCAGTGTGGGGGTCAGCAGCCTTTGATACTGACCTTCCTAGCTCAACAACTTCAGCATCTTGTCTTAGTAATGTACGTGAGCTCACAGGAAAACTTACCACTGCCTTTAGTGCAGCCTGTGCCCAGCCTATGTTTTCCTATCTGCAGCCGCTTGTGCAGTGTCTGCCGTGCCCACCCTCCCACACTAGTGCGGTGAGCTGGTACAGCCCCCCAGTTCTGTCTGAAAGGTGAGGTCTCTGGGTCTGGTCCTTCCCCGTGTGCAGCTCTGTGGTCACTGAGCTGATGTGCCTGACGTTGCTTCTTGTCTCTGAGCCAGATTGGAGCCTCTCCACTCTAATTTCCTGTCAATCCAGCTCCAGGCTGGAATGATGATCAGTTAGTGACTGCAGATTAACAGGATTATATAGGGGTTTATTTGGCATACCAGGTTTAGTTCAACACAGCATTTAGGTGGAATTGTAACGTTCAAAACTGACCTTAAAAGCCTAGCCAACTTTGACTTTAAACTCAGTTCTGTGAAGATGATAGCCCTAGGTACAGTAGATAACTCTCTCCAGGTGTCTGCTGCTTCTGCAGTATCCACAGTACTCAGTTTGGGATAAGGTGACAGAAATGGTCTCAACAGGGAAATCTGTGAGCAGGTATTACTATTGCATGCCCTAACGCAGCAGCCAGGAGCAGACAAAAAGGCAGCCACAAACATGCTGCTGGAGGAGTAGCTTCAATGTTCTCTTCGCTCCAGCAGCTTTCAAAGGCTTACTCACCCCAGGTCAGTGTTGGTTGCTCTCACACGGCTGAAGTGATTAGAACTGTGTCACTCTGTAGATCATCGCACCGACAATGGTCTGTCTTGGGCCTGTTTTGTAAGAGTCTGTCCCAGGCTGTGAACCTGGCTCTGTACTGGAGTGCCATACCCACATATGCCACAGCCTCCATCTTTCCCTTAGCTATGCTTTTTTCCCTGGTGAACCTCATCTTCACTGCTGTGCACATGGTACCACTTTATCAAGACAGGTTGGAGCAGTGCCTTTCCAGGTGTCCCATAGTCTGACCCTGACTGATGCAGGAACTAGAGGAATGGGACTAAATTTCCTTATGCTGAGGAAGAGACTAAAGCCAAGTTTCCCTCTTCCTAGGTCTTATGGGTGATGGTAGTGGCTTTGCTGGAATCACGAGTGTCCTGGGATTTTAGGGGGAATAATCAAACAGGCAATGAGCGTTAGTCTGTTCCCACAAAGAATGGCTGCTGGCATTGTCCTCACAGCAGGCTTCTGGGCTGTAAATCTCCAAAGCAGTAAGAATGACGTGATTATAAGAGACAAACTCAGCAGCACACTGTGACTCACTGTCCATGGTATATGCCTTTCTTTAAAGCATTTGCGTAGTCCTGAGACAAACTCCTCAGCAAACACTTCATGGCCCAGGGATAGTCTTGAACACTACCATAAGTGCTCAGTACTTTGTGAAAAGACTCATCCTCTAGTGTGGTGGTCAGCAGGTTCCAGCAGGATGAGATGTGACTGCCTTGCATGATTAATTGGGATTTGTTTGTTCTTATTTTGTTTGTTGTTCTTATCTTCTTAATCTAAAATGCTGTGAACACTCTACCAAGAAACTATTTATCTAGTGGATGGTGAAGTATGATGCTAATCCTGCGGCTTGTAGTCACTAATGTGTAAATATTTAATATCGAGGATAATGGGTCTTTGGGAAAAAGGGTGTATTACCCATAAGTGTTACTGGCACTGCTATTACAGTCTCCTGGATCCAAGCCAGAAGACCTGGCAGATGCTGGAGGAAGCACACTTAGACCCTTAAGTGAGGCACTAACGTAAAGACAACAGCATGTTCTCTCTCAGTCACTATTCAAGCAGTGTGTGGTCCCTTTAGCTGAATAGTGCTGAGCCTGTGAAAGTTGTTAATCCCTGTGGTAGTTGTGAGCTCAAGGCTGCGATCCAGTGAAGTTCTGTCAGTGAAAGATAGATTTGAAAAGAATTCTAAAAAAACTAACTAGATTTTGGAGTCAACTTCAAGTTAAATTTATTTGCATCCATGTGACTGAAGCTATAAAGTGCAGGTTTTCTTAGATATGCCTATTTCTTTAAACACTCAGCTTGTGTGTTCCTCAGAACTCTGTAAGGTAAGATCAAACAAAAAAAGGACAAGTACAGAACTAGATAATTCAATTAATACTAATTCCATATTAGTGTTTTAATGTCTAATGTAGGGAACTTCTTTTTTTTCTTAGCCCGAAGACCACCTAAGGAGAGTGTTACTGTCTTTTTAAGGCTTTTGTTGCAGTAAAACAGATTGACTGACAGGAAAACTAATGAAACAAAGCAAATAAGGACTTAACTATGCTGATCTTTGTTCTTTCATTTTTATTCCAGTACACTTGCTGGCTTAGATTTAAGTCAACAGATAAGTTTAGTTGCTGTACACTTCTTTGCCTACTAGTTAACATTGTTTCTTAGGTACCATTCAGCTTCTTCCTTTTGGTGAAAAAATAAGGCTCAGTACTTGTCACCCCAATTCTGGGAGCAAATATGCTGGGCATGGGAAGAGTTTTCTTGGTGAAATGGAGAAGTATGTTTTATGATGCATTTGGTCACTGTACTCATGAGGGACAGAGGGAGACCTTGGCAGTTTCTAGCCAATTGGGATGGCAGGCATGCCTCCCCCCACCTTCATCAGCCATGCACTGACTGAAATCTGACTTGCAGGCATAGAGGCTGGCTCTCTTTGCTGCTACTGTCCAGAGTCCTTTCTGCTGCTAGAAGGGAAGGAAGAGGCTCTTCACTTTCTCATCATTTCTCAAGTGCCAGCACAGCGGAGGATGTTCAGCAATCACTCATCTGCTTACTGATTCACAAAAGGTTTGTTTGTTTTTAAAGGAAATCTTCTGAGAGGAGCCTGTGCATGTAATGCCACAGCTTTTATCTTCTGAACCATGTAACCATGGTGTTCCTCAGAGGCAACAAATTCTCTATTGCTTGCTTTCTTTAATTGATGTAAGTATAGATTAATCATATGCTAACTTGGCAAGTGGCTTTATTGCAAATTGCCTCTGTCTTCAAGCACAGTAAAATGCTTATTATTAAAAAACCAAAATCATGGGGTTTCAGCTCCTTGGCACGAATTCTGAGCTGTAAACCTGGGGGCTGGCATAAGTATTCTGACCAATACACAAGGAAATAATCTTACAATAGTAAGATCTAAACAAAAACAGGGATACGTAAGGTGCTTTCTTAGACCAAGGAGTAATGTATGTGAAAACTTGCAACACATAGATGGACACTCTTGTATCCTTGCCTCTTTGTATTTAAGAGGGCTGATCAAATACTTATGTAAGTTAATGAGTGTTTCTCCACTTGATCTTATGGGATCTAGTTTAGGTCTAAATTTTTAAAACTGAAAGATATTGTCTTAATAGAAGGAAGGAAAATGAGGTTGGGAAATCTTTGTACCATATCCTTTTTAATAAAATAAAGACAGTCCTTACTCAGTCAAGGGGCCTAACTTTGTATTATGTATGTTAATTACGGTGAAGCAATTCATGGGAGAAAGATGTTATATATGTAATCTAGTCTCCTAAAAAGACACTGAAAAGTACTGAAGGCTTAAGTTGAGGTTCTGATCTTGTATAATTTTATTCATTATCTCAGAGTCCGAAGAAGAAAGCAAATCACAGAAACAATCATTTGTTTAGACACAGTGTAAAAGGCAAGCAGAGATCAGACAGCCTTAAGGCTGTCAAGCAGATCAGAAAAAACAATCTCTTTTTAATGAAGTTTACAACACCTCAGGTTCTACAAACTTCTTTCTGCAAGTACTTTTTGGGGTGTCTGTCCTCAGAGGCCGGTAGCAGTAACTGAAAAAACCAAAGGTGGAGGCTTGTTTACTGGCCTCCTTTGAACTTTGTTTCCATGTGTTTATTTCACAAATGGTCTCACCTGTGGTACCCACTGTTTTGGAGTGCCACATAACGGCTCAATCCCCAAAATGTTTTATTTGGAATAGCTAAGAAATCTGCTTGCACTGAGTCATAAAGTGCAAAGCTAGAAGTTAGAATCATGGTTTGGCAGTAAGCATTTCCTTCTCATGTTAGTAGACTAATGAAGTGAATGTATTTAGCTGCAATATAAGAGGATGAGTGAAAATGTGCATAAAATCCAAATGTTTCCATTAGTCTCATATCTGCAATGGTTCTCCTGCCTTGTTCAGTACCACTGGAAGGGAACAGGAGAGCCAGCTGATGCTGGCTTCTGCATGCAGCCCTGTTTGCTCCTTAGGCAACCATACATGACACCTCACAGGCTCCTAGTCCAGACAGTATTGGCTCTCTCCTGTTCTTGTCTTGCTAACACTGTATTCCCCATTCAACCTTTCATTTCCTCTTCAAACTGAAGAAGGGTTTTGGTCCTCAGCCGGAGGATGAGGTTTTCTGTGTTGCTCAGACAGTGATGAGAGGGCAAGGGGACAAAAGAAAGAAGGTGGCTGTACAGACAAAACCAATGACAGAAAAATTGTTTCTCAGTTCTTCTAATCTGTGTGTGGTCTTTTTATTTTTCAAAGACAAAACCTCACATACATCACAGTGCTGAAGCATGAAGTAGTCTTGCTCATCCAGTGCCAGATCTGAACCACCTGGTTATCTCTGTGTACCTCAGGGGTGTATGTTTCCCAAGGAGTTAAATTGTTAAATGTTAAATTCTAGGTGCTAAAAATGTAGAGTAAATCACTGAAGACTAATCTTCAGTCCTCCTTCATAGTAAAAACAGTGGCAGATAAGAAATAGAAATGAACTCATTACTTCTGGTGCTAGGATATAACCCAAACTACTTAGTTTCTCTCTACTTTGGTCTTTCATGTCAGACAAAACATCTGAATAAGAGAAGAAAACAGACAAGTAATGGAGTAAAGGATTTTCTTCCCCACTGCACTGATACAGAATAATCCTACTGAGGGACATGGTGCTCTCGTGGCTTTGTGTTAGCCACCAGAAATTGTTCCTCATTCCTAACCCTGGTGTTGTAGTAGAGGGGGCAATGAAGCCTTTGACTCATCCTACACTTATGCTGGGAAGAAATGTTACGAACAAACATCACAGACAATGGGTAGAAGGAAAAAGTAGTACAGATTTGTTTAACTAAGGAGTTGTCAAATATATGTCCTTGCTATAATTGCAGAAGGATTTTGAGTTGCGCCACAGAGTTTGGGAAAGAAGTGTTTATTACTGTTCCATTACTTTTACTGCTGATTGGTTTACAAATTGACAAGGTTTTTCATGGCCATACAACAACTATACATTTTCAACTTAAGTTTAAAAGGAAGAACAAGTAGATAATATTTAAACAACTGGATTTCCAGCTGCAAAGAATTTCAGGATCTATAATAGGATGTTATTCCAGTACAAATTTTTTTTGATTGCAAGCTGTTTTTTCAAAAGGATTAAAGAATAACTTACTGGAGCTCTTGCTCAAGTGAAGCACATAGAATGAGATCATAGCACAAAGCATGTATTGCCAGACACTTTTAAGATAATGGTATCAACTCTTACACTCAGACAGAGGGTTTGGGGTCATCCTACACTGTTACAGAAACACAGTTGTTCTATTTCATCTGAAAACACCTAACAGTAACCTTGAGAAGGAGCAACTGTGGTTAAAAGGTTTTGTCTGCCAAGCTGTCAGTATCTCAAGGCAATCCCTTCAAACATGAAAGAACATGTAGGGAAGAGGGAAGCTTAAGGCAGTCACAGCCAGATTTCTCCCTCTTGGTTTCTGGGAAAAAAGTTAAGCAGCATGTGATCAAAAGTTATGAGGTCTTGTTCTCAATCTCTGTAGTTATTTGAAGCTGTCATGAGTAGTGAAAGGGATAATGTATCTGCAAGTTCCTTTACTTTGATCTCCAAGCATTTCCTTGGCAACCTGGCTAGAACAACAAGTTGTATCAGTAGTTAAGATCACATCAGCTTAGAGGTGACACTGAATTGGAATAGGCTTGGACAGTCAGTGTCTAAATTCAGTTGGAGTCTTCTCCATATTCCCTCTCACATACAGCTCACCACAACAGAGAAGCACAGATCTGAGGAATAACATCATATGTAATCTGCTGTCTGAAAATCTGCGGTCAGTCAGACTTGCATAACACAACAAGTCTTGATTTGGCCAAAGGGGGCTGTGGCTTCTGTAGGACTATGTGTGCAGGCATGAATCACAGCAAAGACGTGCATGTAAACGTGCTGCAATCTAACCTCCAGTCTGGGAGATTATCTTGTCCTTGGTATATCCTATCCCACAAAGGATAGTAGGCTTTAATCAAACGATATAGTTGTATGGGGTTTGTGCGGCAAGGCTGGGGGGTGAAGGGAGGCACAACACATGGCAGGCAGGACTGCAGGGGTGGCTTCTATGAGAAACTACTGGAAGCATCCTCTGTGTTGGACAAAGCCAATGCCAGCTGTATCCAAGACGGACCCAGCGCTGGCCAAGGCCGAGCCCATCAGCGATGGTGTTAACACCTCTGGGGTAAAGTGTTTGAGATGGGGAGGGGCGGAACTGTGCAACTGTAGCCAGAGAGAGGAGTGAGGATATGTAAGAGGAACAACTCTGCAGACACCAAGGTTGGTGGAGAAGGAGGGGGAGGAGGTGCTCCAGGCCCAGAGCAGAGACAATGTGCAATAAACTGGCTGCAACCTCCCATTCCCCATCCCCCTGAGCTGCTTGGGGTGAGGAGGTAGAGAAATTGGGAACAAAGCTGATCTAATTCTAATTGGGCTCTAAATTAATTACAGAGAAAGGGATTGAAGAGTTAAAACTAGGATTGTGAGCAAAACTGAAGCCAGGATAATTCCAGACAGCAGGATGCTGTGGTAGTGCTTTGGACCTAGAGGGAAACTAATACTAATCAAAACAATTAAGTGACAAGGCAAGCCATGAAGACGTGGAGGCCATAGGGAAGAACTGATCCTCAGATAAAATCATGTTCTGGTCTTGCAGAATTATGATGAATTTACTATATGATCTTTAAGTCCCTTCTAACTCAAATGATTCTATGAGGAAAGGCAAAATGGAGGCAATAGCTTAAGCAGCTTCAGGAATGAGTTTTCTGCCTTGACCAAATTCTGTAAGGGGTGGAATGGGAAACCATAGCAACAAAAGAATAGCCACAGGAGACTGAATGGAGTCTAACACCAAAATTTTCCAAACTTCTGTTTTGAGTGCAAAGTCTCTCAGATTTTAGAATGCAGCATTTTTGCTGCCTTGAGGACTGTTGAGAGTGTATCAGACTAGAGCTGACACCAGCACTGAACTATTTCAAGGAGGTGCATATATGCAGGGTATTCCATGTAAATAATATGTATGCCTATAGTGTAGGGTTCATGTGCCCGCCTAATGCGGTTATGATGGCAGGTACTGTAGTGAGAGGTTATGCCTGTACAGTGTATCATCATTTTCCTTCAGTCAGTAAGACTTCATACAGGAGTAACAGTGGCTACATTAAAAGCTTGTCTGTCTTATTCTGGCACATGAGATAGCTTCTATCCAGTCTGCAATAAACAGCTATGTGCCTCTTTTGCAACAGCAATTACACAGGTTCATTTCACACTGTTCCTGCTTCCCTGGGTTATGCTTTCTCAGCCTAATGAAACAAGCAGGCAGGTTTCCAGCTGTTATTAACTGCTTAAGAATTGATCTCTTCTCTGTTAGGGAAGAAGGGGGGATAGCAAACAGTCTATAGTAACTAGGGAAACATCATTATGGGTTTCAGTGTAGACAACTCCATGGTGTTTCCCTCTTCCATGGTGGCTTTTCTCTCTGACTATTAAGATCTTGAGTAAAAATTTAGAAAAACTGACTGCACATTATCATGTTTGCTTGCAGATTATCAGCTTGTTCTAGTGCAGCTGATAAAACAGTATTTGGTTCCATTTGAATGCCATGCAATTTGTTGATAATTGGTTATTAAACTACAGGGTAGATACTTTACTCTTGGTGTTTCTTCAAAACACCATGTTATGCTTTTAATCCTGTTTAGTCCAAAGTTTAAGTGCCATGCAGAAAATTCATTATTATGTTGTCTTTATCTCACTAATTGATACGTGACATGTTAAGGAAGATAGAGGAGTGGTTTTAAGCATCTTTTAGGCAACTTAACCATCTGTTGAGCAGACCTCTTATTGTGTACTGGACTTTCAAGTTTCACATTCAGAATTTAATTATCAGGGTTGGGGGGGAGAGCAACATGCATAAGACCAGAGAAGAATTTTACTGCTAAAAGCTCAGAGAAGTTCCTATAAGCACGCATGTCTCTGCTGCTACAGTTACCTGTCTGGCTGAGCCCTTATTTTTAGACCAGACCTAGTCTCACTAATTGAGAATCCACTCTATTTTATAAAATGAATGAAAGGAAAAAAGTTAATGAGTTTGCAAATAGCCCTACTTTCCCTGTGCCCCTCCATAGTGAGATTTGAGAGTAATGGGATTGCAGCAATTTGTGGGGCTCAGTAGCACATCCCACATATCTGATGTGCACAACCCCTTTGTAGTACAATGCCAGTGAACAAAAAACCACTCTGAAAGGCTAATGTTCGTGCAGCCCTCTCCTAGAGGGGCTGGGGAGGAAAAGGGAGCAGGCATGGCAGACACTTGTGATATTTAACACCAATGGGTTGTATTCCTCAGCCACACAAAACAGGCAAGTACAAGAATCTATATATTTTTACTTAATTACAGTATTTCCTCTTCAATTCCTAAGTAGAATAGATAGCCAGGAGTTGTCAGACCCATCTCCCCCAGAGACACTGAAGATCTGCTGTACTGCAACTGAAGTAGAAACAACATAAACAATTATCAAATAAGATGGGAGTGAAGGGGAGAGAAATGTAATGAAGCCCATTCTGAAATGCAAGTAAACAACTGAATGAGGAACTTTATTGCAGGAAGCTTGAGAGGTTGGAGGAAAGGTAAAGGGGAAAAAAGAAATTAATTAAATATTGTCCCAAAGGCAAACTAATAACTCAGAATAGTTTGATAGTAGTCCAGTCTTCCTCAGGATGTGATTGACTTCTCTGCTCTTTGCTTCCCACACTCAGACTCTTGCTCTAACAGAGGGTATTTAATTCATAGGACTACACTAGCAGCAGGCTGCTTCTGTAGGCTGTAAGGTTCCATTTTGTTGATAACCTGCTTTTGCTGGCTTCCCCAGCAAGCAGTTCTGGCTGTTGTGCCCTGCTTGCCTCTCACTCCAGCTGTTTTGCCTCTGCTCTGAGTGATCTCTTGCACCAGCTCCCGACAGTACTGCAGCACCTCAGGAAAAGCGGAGAATTGTACCAAACCAGATATTTCTTGTGTGAAGTAATTCTTCTTTAAAATAAACACCCCAAACCACTACTGGTAGGGGAGAAACCTATGGCTGAGGTTGCCTGCTATGGTGTTAGATGAGGGAGATTCCTTGGGCACATTGAGAAGACTGTGGTGCAACCGTAGTAGTGTTTTTGTTTGTATTGTGGTAAACCAAGACGTGTTCTGGCTTGTGAGGCTGAGGAGTCTTGGAGCACGTGAACTGGATGTCTTGTAAAGTTTAGGAAAATAAGCACTGTTTTAATGACTAATTTAGATACAGCCTGTAAGGCATAATTGCTTAATGTGACACAACAGGAGCATGCCCAGGGAGCCAAACAGTTGATGCACAAATGTGCATGTAAACCAGCACAACTTACCAGCCATACCTTTCCTAAACCAAGTCTTACAACGCAAGAATGAAGGAGCTTCCAAAGAAGTCATCAGAAGAAGCTGACATTGACAATCTCATGTATCAATCCTGTGCAACTCATTGCTATTAGGATGTTGGAACAAAAAATATAAACAAATTGGAGAAGTGAAACAGGAGCATGGAAAGTGAATCCAAATATGTACTCAAAGCTATGAAGTTCCTAAGAAATCAATAAGCAGAAACTGGACAGATGAATTGGGGAGGTTTTTCCTATATTTGCTTGGTTTCTTATTGCATCCTTGAATATCCACTACTAGCCATTGTAAGACATGACTACAGGGCTGGACAAAATAGTGGGCTGGTGACTTTAATAAAAGTGAGACTCCATAATCATCTGTACCTTAAAAAGGTCCTACAAGGAAAGAATGACTGAGAGTAAAAGCACATCTCCTTCCTAAGCTAAGGAGTCCTTACTATACTCAGTCTCACACAGGAGCATTCATCACTTCTGTCCTTCTCTGCATCTTTTGTGAGAGGAAAGGTCCATAACAGAATGTACTACTGGCTGCAGTCTGGATCAGTAACAAAAGAGGTTTCTTATTAAAATGCATTTTAATGCTTTGCTTGGTTTGTCTCCCTCACAGCTTCCTAGAACTACGCACAAAGGTTTTTAGATCTTCCCAAATGAAAATGGTTAATTATGAGTCTATTACTGTATAAGTATTTTTTATATAAATTAATATGCATGTATGAACAATTAATTTTTATGTCACTTAAAAAAAAGTGGCATTCTACAACTCTCTGCAATCAACTTTAGATTTGACTGTCCTCAGTATGCTGTTATGCAAACATCCTCCTCACATCTGCCCTCCTTTTCAAAATAACTCAGCAACAGGTTGAGCAATACGATCCCCAGATAATGGTGGTATTGTGCATTACTCTAACATTTGATAGAATTAATTTTATGCAGAAGTAGCTAAATTCAGCAATATGACCAATATCTAGTTTAGCATGGTGGTTTAGTGCTTGCATAGTTTGCTTGTGTGCTTAGGTAGCATGTTCCTGCATCCTGTTCTGGAACAGTGAATTACTTTTCACAGACCAGGTCATGCAAAGTACTTAAACCATTACTTTTTTTTTCATTACAACCACAAATGGGAGGTGAGGGGATCTATACTCAAAACTCTGCTATACAACTACCAATTATTTCAATACTCACTTGGGGAATAAGCTTATGACTTTGTACATTTTTCCTGATGGCTTTGTGTACTACCTATAGATTCCTGCTTCTGTTCTCAGGTTAATGTTTTATTAATTAACAACATAAGTCTTAACATGAAAGTAATGCCCCTTGAACCAACAGCAATGTGGAATGCAAGAACAGTGTTGTTCCAGGATTTTTTGAAATACATGGCATGAGTAATGCACTTGGACACAATTCAGTCACTATTACATCCTCTTGGCATAACTGGTAATAAAATTTGAGTCTTGTGAAGTGTTCTAGGTTATTCTGATAATCTAGTGACAAGCTTGCTGTTAAGGACTTGCCTTATATCCTATCAGTTCTCTTCCTTTCATATCCTAGCTTACACCATGAAATTACAGTAGCTTGCTCAACTTGCAAGCCTTCAGTAGCAAGAGCTGGGCAGAGGTCAGCTCTGACTGAACCTAAAAGCCAGTACTAAAGATCCAACAGACCAAAAGGTTGCTACAAGGGGAAGTGCTTGAGCATGAGTGAAACGTAAAAGGTGGAAATAAACCTTATGTGGTAGCTGTCAGTAGCAACCCAAACAGAGGATACTGGGCTATCACAGGGTGTTACGCAGATGTGTAACGGTGCTTTTATGTTACCTGGGAAGCTGTGCTTGTGCAGTTACAGGGTAGGCTATCTTCTCACTGGAAGAGCTCTCTTGCTAAGACCCATTCACCAAATGCTTGATACCTTCCTGTGGGGTTTAAGCCTTTTTTCTGAAGGCTCAGGGTGTGTTCATCAACAGCAGTAATCAGTGCCTGTAACCGTCCAGTGTGAAACACTTCAACAGCCCTTGGGTAGGCCATTCTTTCCCCCCTTCCCTCAATTACAAAGCTGTGTTCTGTCCATTACATGACAATGCCTCCGGAAGGGAAACAGGAAATAAGTTTTATGGAGCTATTTCATAATATAATGTAGAAGATTTGAACTGGTGAGCGGTTATTCCTGAAAAAGTCATCCTCAATTCACAGTTCAGCTGCAGGTGACATACTCAGGTCCACGTAGAAATGGGTTTTAAATGCAGCAAACCTTGTGTGCAGAGGAGCAATATGAGTTTGCCTGTCCCAAGTTATTCTTCCTCTCCATAGGACAAATTTGGATCTGAAATAATGGATTTCTGTCAGTGCCCCTTTATTCTATAAACTGAATATAAACATACCTTATTCAGTTGAAATCATTGTGAAATTAATTGCATTTCTATTGTTGTCTTGGTATATACTCTTCTACTTAAATAATCATCTCTATAAATGATAGACCAACTGAATAATTAGGTGATTAAGAAGTATTACTTATCTTGAGTAAAGGCTGATGATTTATTGCTGAAAAAATGTTTTATTATTTGACTGCAATGGAAGCAAAGATGATTTTTTTTTATATAGAATTCCTTTTGCTGTTACTAGTGGGGACCAGCTGACAGAGTCCTATTTTTGCCAAATAAAGATAACTATACTGAACTCTTACACCTCCCTTTCTAGAGGTCACAGTTCAAATTACTATGGTTTTCAAAACAGAAGAACGTGGAATGGAAACATTGTTGTGCTTAAGATATTCTTTATGGGCAAAGAGGAAGCACACCTTAAATCTACTAAGAACTTGTTAACTGTGAGTTGATTGCTACTCATAATTAAAAACTTAAAATTCCGATTATAGTCTGGATCTATTATTACAGAGGAATAGAGAATAACAGTGGAGTTAGAAGTGTGATACACACACCCCTGAGCTGCTGCTCCTCTCCCTTGCGTTATGCTCACCTGTCCCCTGCTCCTCCAGGTCCTGAGGTTGATGGTTTCTCACTGGTTGGAGGGTGTGTTATGACAAGTCATCTGCACCTCCAGTCCCTTGTTATATTTTTTTTTAAGGGTACCATGATGTAGTAAATTCAGACATCATGTGGAGCTGCAAACCAATGATGTATGTTAGATACTATTTTTGTTGACTGTTTGTTTGACTGCCAGTCAGCTGGTGGCAGTGGCCAGGTTCAGACAAGAGCCCCAACCTGCAGACAACCCCCTGGTGACGAGGCAGGTCTGAGGCTCAGTGACAATCAAAGCCACCAGGTCAGGGTCAGGCCATGACCCCAGCACCCAGGGTTGGGCACAGCCCCATGATCAATAGGCAAGTCCACAGCGATGAGGCAGGTCCAAGTTTGAGCCAGCCAGGCCTATTGGTCAGGGTAAAGCTCTGGATAAGCTTAACCTGGACTGAGGACAATGGCCAAGAACATCCCCTTACTGCACTCTCCCGCGTGGAGGTGGAGGGGAGTGCCTGCACCTGTCCTCTAAGCTGGCCCTGAGCC
The DNA here is from genome assembly GCF_000690775.1 of Eurypyga helias. NCBI lineage: Eukaryota > Metazoa > Chordata > Aves > Eurypygiformes > Eurypygidae > Eurypyga > Eurypyga helias. The sequence continues at coordinate 30,721 of NW_010224984.1, forward strand.
CAGGACAGGCTATGTGCTTGGGGCTCTGACACCAAGGACTGCTGAAAATGGTAATAAGTAACAGACTTTGACCCCAATAGCTTTTGAAATGCAAAGCAGGCACTCCAGCCTTTCCAGTGCTTCATAACCCCTGAAAATGTAAGGGAGTTCTGCATCTTTATGTTCATGTAATTGAAACCTACAGAGTGTGTCGAAACATTTCATTTGTAACATTTTTAAAGATACAACAAAAGACATTTGAATGCCCCTGGAAATCGCAGCTAAAGCTTGAGAGGAGCGTGAGGATCTATCTTGCTGGTTTTTTCCTTCCATTCTCCAATTCCTCGAAGTGGGACAGAAACACTTGTGTTCATAAAATGCAGAATGTTACCATATTTACATATGAAGCTTTAAATACACAAATTAGGGTAGCGACATTTTAAAGTCGATTTTTATATTTTGTTATTTTTCCCTGCTTTTAGAGGGGAATACTTTGGCAATATCTCTTAGCTTTCAAGATAATAAATGGTGAGCTGTTGCTTGCCAGGTTTCATGAATCTGTGGAGAGAATAATTTGTTACATAAATATCTCCATGTTACTTTTAGTCCCTAGATGAAGAAAAATGAGATTTCTGTCCTAAAACTACAGCTAGACAAGGTCTGGCAGCTTGAAGCAAAGCTGGGATTTGGGCTATTTAAAACAACTGGGCAGGTTGGATAGGACAGAGTTTATTTTCCTAGCTTGATTTCCAGGACCAACTTTCACAAGAAAGCAACATGAGTATATGTTTCTACTCTGGACTTGCTCTGCCTCCTTTTTAGGCACATTCTGCATAGTGAGGAATGTGTGGACTCTGGGCTCGAGCAGTGCTTGCTGGTCCCAGGGGGCTGGAGCTCGAGCCTGGCAGCAAGAGTTTTGAGCAAGCTAGAGACTGGCTGAGGGTGCAGGCGTGCAAAGGCATTTTGCTTCATTTCCCCCTCCACAGAGGTCAAGAGTGAGGTCGAAGGCTAGAAGGAGTCCTCATATTGTTGAGGATGATACCAGGAGTCAACAAGGATCTTTGCCTGGAGGGCCCTTGTATTACAGCCTGACGTGTTAACAGTTTAAGCGATCTTTCAGAAAGATCACTAGATTCCTCGGAATGTTTCCAGAGGAGTTGTAAACAATTCCTAAGTGTAATAGGACTGGTGACTGGAAAAAATCTTTCTGTAGAAATTACCTGCCCGTTTTTGATGTCTGTCTTCAGGAAAAGAAGTGTAAAGAATTCATCTGTCAGGGTATATCTGCCTGTTGGAAGCAGGTTTTGCTACTACAGGAAAAGAGAAGGAAGACTCAAGCCCTTGGTACCCTGGTGAGAAGTTGCCTTGTTTACAATGTTGATAAAGACACCAAAAGTCACTCAAACATGTGTCTTGGGTATTTTGAAATTATTCTCCAATGTTCAGTCAAAAATCCCTTAGATGCTGGGTACTCTGCCTTGTTTGGGATTGAGCCCATAATTCCCACACTAGAAGGGCTTCATTTTGGGGTATAATCCTTCTTTATAACAACAGCTACTCTAAGCCTGTTTCCTTTCCACCTGAAAAGAACCTATACCCAGGAGCAGCTTTGACCTTAACTCAGGGCATGACCTTACAACATAAAAGCTTTTACTTGTCAATATTTAATTCAACATTTACTAAATGGCAGGTGGATGCTAGGCTGACTTCACTGGAAATAACTTGGCAAAGATTTAACTAGCTTTAATGTACATGGAAGGTAATGTTGGAAATAACCCTAACATAATGATAATATTAAACTCATGGCTTGTAAGATTTTTCTTCAGTGATGACATACAGGATTTGCATGTGTAAATGAGAGAAAATGGTCAAAACAACAATAATGACCAACACAAAGAAGGGTAATTATTAACCACTTTTTCTTCCTACGAACTGGAAAATACTCTGTTGTAGCTGATCCAAGGCCCTGTTATGTAATAATCAGTAGAAATTATTTTCAAATATTCAATATTCTTATTCCGTTTTTTCCTGCCTCATCTGTTACACATGCTTGTGCTGACACCTACATGTTGGGAACTGACAATTTAAAGCTGAAAAGACTACTAAATAAAAATGGTTGGTGTCCTGGTTTTTCTCTCAAAACAATGGATTTAGCACTGAAAGAATATGTTCCATCCAGGACCTGCAGCCATGAAAGACACTAAATTCCAGTTTTGGTGGCTTGACTAAGAAAGAAACCAGATGTTCTCATTTTCACTATCAAAGTATTTATGTATGTGCTTAATTTTCCTATGGAATTAGGTTTAAACTAAACTGTATACTACTGTTTTGATGTATCGGGGCATTTTTGTAGACCTAAAATATAAACATTAGTTTGGTTTACCAATTTGAGACTGAATTTTCAAAGGGACCTACCCGCATAGAAACCAGCTACATCTTTATATGTGAATGAGCGTTAAAGATGTACTCTCTCTGGTTATCACAGGTACCCCAACATTTCTGTTTCTTACTTCATAACAAGGAAAGAGTTCATCTTGAACCTGAAATTAAATTTTCAGATTTCTGTCTGAATATTCAGTTGGTGAGCTTTCAACTTTGCCTTGCTTGTAAAGATGTTCTTATTTTTTCCTTGCTGTGTTTGCATTTCAGTTTAAAAGATCTTAGCTTCCTTCTTGTGGTATCTAACAAAGCAATTCTTGTTTGTACTGTCTTGGTCATGACTGTGTAAGTTGCCCTTGAGACAGTTTCTTTGGATTCTTCCTCAAGTTGATATAGAGCAAATTTTTAAACTTGAATCTAAAACTTGGGAAGATTTGGATCAAAGAGGTAGCTTTGTTTAGTCTGAAAGGATTAGCTCTAACACAGAGTGGGCTGCTCTTCAATAATTGTTGAATTCATGCTTTTTGAACAGGCACGTCTTCCCAAAGCTGACATAACCACATATAACTGGTTTTGTAATGTAGCAATGCCAGCTTTATAGCCTTGCCTTGCTTATTTTCCTCTCCTTGTGATAATCATGGGATGTGCTGAGCAACAAGTCCTTTTCACAAATGACACATGCTACTAAAAAGTAGTACATCTTGTTCTTAGATGTCACAAACCTAATCACTTTGGATTAATTTAAGAGTTGTGAAGATTTCAGTTAACATGTAGATTATGTAAAATGTAAATTAAAGGTATATAGGTTTGGAAAGTATCGTCTGTCCCTTGCATCTAAATACAAGATAGGTTTGAACCTTACCTGTCTGCTCCCTCACTCTCACTCCAGGGAGTGAGGAAAGAATCTCCTATTTCCTTATAACCACTGTAGCACCTGCATTACAAAAGGCTAAGGTACTGGGCTTTACCTTTTTCCTGTTAATTCCAAGATACTGGGTGACAAATTTAAGACACTTCTAGATAAAATATGCTAGGGAATCTTATGGAGAGCTTCTTTCCTGTTGTCCGGGTGGGGGCCCCCCCCCACCCCCCGGCCCAGCCTGTTCCAGTGTGTGATAACCCTTTCGGTGAAGAACTTCTTCCTTACATCCAATCTAAACCTTCCCTGGCGCAGTTTGAGTCCATTCCCCCTCGTCCGATCATCTGTACTGGGCTTTACCCTTTTCCTGTTAATTCCAAGATACTGCGTGACAAATTTAAGACACTTCTAGATAAAATATGCTAGGGAATCTTATGGAGAGCTTCTTTCCTGTTGTCCCAAGGTAGTGTTTTCATTGATTAGCATCTTGTAATCATAAAAAGATGCCTTTGTTTAGTTGAAGCATATTTGATGATAATATCTTTTGATAACTTCACTAAGATTTATGTAACGGGGTCAAAAGTGATCCGTAGGAGCTGCCAGAACAATCATAACCTGAAATACAAACCAAGCACCACATGCTCAATAATGCCACCTTCCCTAAAAGAACAAGGTTACTTCAAATCCCAGCCAGAATTTAGAGTTTCAGCTAACTCACGTCTGTGCAGCTGCTTCTCTACCTAACACATCCTGGATAGTTTAGCATCTGCAATCTTACAGATAAGCCAATTAAATTAACTGTTAAGATCCTTGAGGGAATACTAATGAGCCTAATTTAACATACATTGGATTTTCAGAGAAAGAAACACAGGTACCAGCAGGGAAAAGCCAAAACAGAGAGCAGCTTTTCACACAAAAGAGCATTCCTGTCTCTGCTTACCTTTGGATGTAAGGAACTGGTAGGAAAAGCAAAGTCAGAACCACTACACCCTTGTCTTGTGTTTTGCTTAGTGTTTAAGCTAACACTGATATGGAGTTCCTCTCTGTGGCACAAAGCCAGAACGGCAGACAAGGTAAATCTTTTTACGTCCAACTGTGGTTTTCCTTACTGTACAATATGTCCTGTCCCAGCCTTTCAAAACCTTGAAAAGGGGAGGCTCCTGACAAGTACCACACAGTCTCACACGGATGAGTAGTAGCCCGACACATCACTGTTAAAAGCCATTTACAGCACATGGAATGCTGTGGGTGTTCCTCCACCTGGTCACTTGCAATGGGGTAAGCGTATATGAATGCGAGTCCTAGCCTTAGGCACTTACATTTCAAATATCTATTGGTTCAGATGTGGAAAGTAAAGCTTTTTCATGCTGTGTCAACTGAAACAAAGACCTCTTGTATGGTATTGCAGCCATACAAGGCAGTTTGTTTTCTATTGGGTAGGAAAGATTTATTGCATGAATTCCAGCTGAAGCATCATACTATTCTTTGGTTTTACTGTTAATTATTTATTCCTTCTGAAAAGGTATAAAAGAGTTTAAAGCTGGCTCTGAATTTAATTCAGTGATTTAACTGTTCCTATTTCAGAGAAGAGGGCTGCCTTTGAACTGCACTGAACTTGAGAAGTCACTGGAAGTGAGGAGTGCTTTGGATAAGTGGTGAGTAGTGCCTAGAAGCTGGCCTTGATACTTTGGAGCAACTTCTCAGATTTGTCAGTGTTCTCAAGGGTTTGACTTGGGGAGGGAGGAATAGATTTATTTTGGTATAAACTAATTTTATGAAAATTGTAAATAACTTCCTGTGCTGGTCAAGTACATAGTTTATAAGCAGTCATTAACGCTGAAATATCTGTCTTCTGTTCCTGATTAATAGATTTCTATGGAAAATTGCTTTAATTTTTCCCCCAATCTATATATGTATATAAACCCACCCCACCAACCAAAAAAACCAACATTACATTTTGAAATAGAAATTCAATCTTTCATCATCTCAGTATAAAAGATCAGATTGTGACTTGTATGAAATACTGAAACCCAGATACAGTAATTCATCATCTTTATAAAAACACTTCAGGACTGATACCACAGATACAGATAAAGACATACACATTTTTTAACACCGTCAGCTGATTGCTTAAGAGAACAGTATTTCTGGAAGCCAGGGTGTCTACAGTATTTGAGATGAACTCTGGCTAAATGGGTCAGTACCATAGGAATGCTCTGTACCAGATTAAACTCATGCCACACCTGACTCCTGCAATGGCATTTTAATATTGGGACTGTTTAACATTTTTCATAGACAGTATAAGTAGCATGGAGTTGTACAGTCTCACTTGTACCAGAATAGATCTAGCTTAAAAAAAAACTTGAAAATAAAATAATCCCTTCAGTTCTTAATGGAGTTCCAGAACACCTATTTTAACCAGATAGTTATGTCACTTCTCCAGATCTAATATGTAAACTGTTCCTGATTTGGAGGATACAGAAACTTGAAATGTGTTCTTCACACCGGTTGCTCTAAATAACGTTTTTATTCACTGGTGGTGGATTTCTTCTGCGTAAGTGTGTATGTCTGATAAACAGTGCTTTGCACTCAGACTGGCCAACAACAATGATCTTTTCCAGGTCTTATACTGCTCTTAGTTTGGGGTTGGGGTTTTTTTGGATTTTTTTTTTTTTTTTTCTTAATAGCTGTGCTTTTCTGAGGTGGTCAGATCCTCAGTGGCTTTGTCATCTCACATAACAAATATGGCTATTTAAAATCTGAGTTCACCTGAAACTGCTGCCTTTGCGTATTTGCTTTCTGTGAATGTGAGAGCTTTTGTTTTGCCTGACACGCAGTCAGTTAATGACTGCTGAACATTCATCAGAAGTACAAAACAAACCCAAGATGACTGTAGGTTTGTTCACACCTCTCTCAAGTCAGTTTGCTGTGCCAGTCATAATGTTCCTGCTCTGTGAACTGCTGAGCCATCCTTGACAAGGCCAACAAGCTGTAGGGGTCAGTTGGATTGCATATCCTACTGATGAACTCAACCTATACGTTGCTAAATAAACCGCTGGATAAGTAGGTAAGCAAACTGTAGTTCTGTTAGTAATGCTGGAATGAAAGGTGCCCCCCAGCCTGGCATAATGAGCCTCTCCTGATTCATGGATCACCTCCTGACTAACCGTACAAGGTAGGGGGGAGGTAGATCTAATCTTCTGTGATCAAGGATGGAGAATGAATGTGTATTCCCGGATCCATATCTTAATCAACTTACCTGGCACTAGCAACATGCCACTATAGATTACACTTCTCCATCTCTTCAAACTTGTCCATGAATGCACCAGCAGCAGCGCAAGTTCCAGATTTTCATTCCCCCAAGTGGAACATCACTTCTAGGTTTTTGTCAAACACTGCAATCTGAAGATCAGGTTTCTGCTCGCTCTAATCACATGTCTCTTCCCTGTACTCAAGTCAATGAGACTGCAAAAGTAACACTGACAAATCTGTGCAGGATTTCGGTGATTTCTACTCACTCCCCAGCCCAGATTTCATATCTTTTTGCGTCATATTAGATGTCTGTTGTGGATATGATAATATTCCTTCTTCTACAGTCAAGTAGATATGTTTAAGAAGTTGTGAAAGTGAGGTTACCTGAAATATAGGGGGGACAGCTCAGTGTGAACAAGTCTGCAGATGGTGCGCTGTTAGCAATTAAACTTTCCAGAGGCAACAGATACTACTTTAAAAGTGTTTTAGAGTGCTGGAAGAACAAGAGGAAGATTCAGCCATATAAAAACAGACATGATGAGGGAAGGCAGACACAAGTTATCTGTGCTAGTGGCTTAGCTGTGGGGTTGTTACGCCCCCTTATGTGCTCAGCAGATTGTTTATGACTGAGCCGGTGACACTTCTGTTTCAATGCTATGCCCCATTGTCTCATAAGCTCTTAAATTCCTGTTTGATGATACTTTACTTATGCTCTGTCAGAACCTTCATTAATCTAATTATCTACATTATACAGTATTTCATATATAGATAGTATGTAGGTGCTTCAGTGAGCAAGTCTGACATTATTTTTGGTATGCTTGTTAAATGTGACATAAGACACGTGACCTGTCTGATGATGAGACTAAACATCTCTCTCATAACATGAAATACATTTGCCTTGAAAGCTCTTTTTGAAGAGTAATTTAGCAGAAATTGACTAAGGCCCTTTGCAGCAGAAGGAAAGGAATTGTCGGTACATTTTTGGTACTGACTGCACTAGAAGGTAGAGAGAGAAGAAAGCAATTTTTCTGGCTTTAGTGCTTACAGAATGCTGTCATATCTCTAGCTTCTCTTACATAAAAGTTCATCCTTATTTCTTAGAACTATCTGAAATAAGAACTCCAGTACTGCCAGTGGCAGTATTTCTATCAGACAGAATTTCTTCTTGGAAAACCTCATGTATGTGTTATGGCCTCAACGTAATTTTCAATCCAACCTGCTGCTTCACTAAATTGACTGTTACTTTCCCTGTATTGTAGCTCACAATCATGTAGACTCTTGTAGACAAGACAACTTGCATTCAATTCTGGATCTATGGTTACCATAATGTCCAAACAAGATGAGATTTCCAAGATCAAGATCTTGAAATTTGCTGTCATCTCAAGATGTTGAGATAGAAGAACATAGTATTCCATATTTCAAATTAACTGTACAGGCTGATGGACTGCCCATTATCATACAAAGAAGCACAGTGTAAATAACACATTTCTGAAAACCCAGAAATCAGTTTAATTTCTCAATAAATGATCACTAAAATGTCCTTTAACATTATTAAAACAAATCCAACGGTGTTCAGGCAAGAATTTTCTTGAAAGAGCAGTAAATTAATGGACCTCTCCTTTGCAAATGCATTCAGGCAATGCTTCAGCTAATATAAGTTCTAATAATCATTAGAATCATACCACCAATTAATCCAAACGCCCTGGCTGCAACCCAGCCATAGTAATGTAGTTCTGCCTATCTAAACACCTTTTGCAGTCATGGTGGGTCTGATGTTCCTATCCTGAGACAATGCATTCACTGAAGCACCCAATACTGCAGAGCTTTTCTCTTCATGCTTTACTTGTGCTAGGAAGTACTATGCCTGCTCCAAAGAGCACGCAGTCCCAAGAGTAGATTACTTGCAACATAGTTAATGTCGGTTTTGATTGCTTGTAACTGCATTCAGTTTGATGCTACTGTGCCTTCCTGAGCGAGGGTCTGACTTTTGAAGGAAGTAGCTAGACATTGTACAGTTTTTTTCGAGTCCTTCCAGGGTCGGATTTATGGTTTTATTTAAAAAAAAAAAAAAGTCTCAGCAGAGCAATACCACAACTTTCCCTCTTTTCTTCCTCAGCTATTATTACCTACAGGGTAACAGAATGGAGACCAAACAGCAGAGCAATGGTGAGATGAAAGAAAATAAGGTGATGAAAAAAAAAAGGGTGAGTGAATTCCTCAAATCTTCTGTCAACACTTTAGTTTACTGGGGGACTGGAAACAGAAAATACCTGTTTGGTTCCCATATGAATACTTGCAGTATGGGCTCAGTGTCCTAAATACAGGAATGCTGCTGTTTCCTTTCTCCCTTTGGTACCTGAACTGCTAATGTTCTTACTGTGAGGCTGCACCACAGGCCTCTCTTTTGTTTGTTTGTTTCCTTTACATATAATGCCTGGTTTTAAACAAGCAAAAAAATGGTTTAGGCAAACCCTTCTGGGATTAAGTGACTTTACGATAGGTTAAAGCCTCCGTCTTATGGGAGAGACTCTCTCATTGAGGACAGTGGTAACATTTTAGAAAAGAGTTTCTTTGCTTTCAACTTTGTGAAATTCCTGTAGGATATAGGAAAATAACTGATTTTGTCTCTGACATCTTTATTCTACGAGAACCTACAAACCTATGTATTCCTATGGATTCTTTCCATGCGAACATTGAGATTTGAGTAAGGGGAAACTGCCAGTATGAAAATTTGAGTCGTGTAGAGAGTAGCATGTGTTTAGTTTATGTAATTTATGGCAATTGTAAGAGGTCTAAAAATGTGATTGTGTTAAGGTGAGAAACTGCATGTGTATTAATCACATGCAGACATATTATTTGTATTTGAGCCTGAACTGAACTACTTGCACTGTGCTATTTAAAATGAAACTAAATAAAACACAGGTGTCTGATTAATCTCAAATACAGCCCATGTATTTTAGAGGCTTGGTTCTCTTAACGCGACTCTCTTACTGCTTATGACCATTCAAAGAGATTACAATGTCCAGTTCATCTATCTGTGCTGATGTTTCTCAGTATGTATGACAATTTTACATGCTAATGAGTACCATCTGGCCTTCTATTCAAACACTGCTCAGCTTGATCCGAGCCAAAGACAATGCAAAGTTGCTGCATGATAAATTGTTTTCAAGCCTGCAGTGTTTTATGGCATTACTTACTGTGTCTTTGAGAGCTCTAAGCTAGTTGTGAGGTATGTAGCATGTCAGAAGTGGAAACAGCGCAGATTTACACCAGTATTAACTGCAGTCATCTGGGAATAGTTCCCAGTTGCACTTAACAGTCTTCCATCGCCAGCTCAAAGGTGTAGTTAATGCTTAGCAGTTGAAAACCCTCATGTTTGCCAATAGGTACCTTCAGAAATAAGAACTGAAACTATGTTTTCCCCAGGCAGCGTGTTTAACCACCATCTGTTACGCAGCAGTACTGTGGCAGGTCGGATCTAAACCTCCCAGGGCTGTGGAAACATCCATGTGCCGTGCGGTTAACATCTTAATTGGCTGCAAGTCTTGTGGGATCTTCACTTTCCAGCTTCGGCAACACGGGAAAACTCTTCCACTCGTTACTTCGGCGTCTTGCTGACAGAAAGGCAGCCCCCCTCCGAGCCGCGGT
>NW_010224985.1:0-3000 GCF_000690775.1 Eurypyga helias
TATCAGGAAGAAGTTCTTCACAGAGAAGGTGGTGAAGCACTGGAACAGGTTGCCCAGAGAAGCTGTGAATGCCCCATCCCTGGAAGTGTTCAAGGCCAGGCTGGATGAGGCTTTGAGCAACCTGGTCTAGTGGGAGGTGTTCCTGCCCATGGCAGGGGGGTTGGAACTGGGTGATCTTTAAGGTCTCTTCCAACCCAAACCATTATATGATTAAATAAATCCATAATTCATATTACAATGTTGCAGACAAAGTGGTATACTTTGAGTTCAGTCTTCCGGATGTTTATTGATGTTAGTTGAACCTGCCAACCTGCTAATTATATTTTTACATCCTTGGGATGCTTCAATTTGTTGCTTTTTTCAGAAAGAACAAAACCATTAAACCTAGTTAAGTGGAAGCTCTAGGGAGTTTGAATTAAAGTAGAACACAGAAAATTTTAATGCTTCAGTTCACCTGTTCCTCATTTCACAAGCATAGACAAAGTACAAACCTATGGTGTGGATTCCATTTAATATGAGTTGGGACTCTGTAGCCCCATATAGAAAAAAGGAATATGGTGCCAGTGTACCTAATTGCCAGCCTGCTGTACCAGGATAACAGCTTCTGGTGGCTTGCCTGGTTCGGGAAAGCTTCCACATCTAGCCAAAATGCTTGGAACAAGATAAGAGCTGATAGAACCTATCTGACAAAGGCTGTCTTGTGATAAGCACTGGGTTGCAAACCAGTGTAGTTCCTACTCAGTTACCAATTATAATGGAAGTTGCAATTGTCTGGCGAGTTACATATACTGTGTATATAACAAGCTGAGATACCTCAATACAAGTCCTTTCTGATTTTGTGCATATCCTTTAGAAGAACTACCATTCTTGAATTTTCCCAGAGATGGAGAGCCCAGCACAGTGTGTAGAGTATCAATTACTCAGTGAGCCTTCATAGCAGGGAGCTTACATCAAAGCTTTAAGCCAAATAGAGCAAATGGATTTGGAAATGGGGAACCAAGGGGATAACAGAAATCAGTTGTGATCTCTAGCAGCTGAAAGCATTTTTCAGCATTGTAGCATGGGAGAGTTATTGGGGAGGATTTGAAGGAGGATAGCAGTGTGGTTTTCTGTTTGTTTTGGCTGCTCCTTCAAAGCAGAAAGGAAAGCATGTTTTGGCTACAGTTAGCCGGTGATGGATGCCAGCTCAGTGAGTTGGTCACAGATAGGATCTGTTGCTGCTTAAGGTACTAGGGCTGCTACGGGTCCTGACAGTAAAAGCAACTAGCTCTTATCTGATGTGGTTGAGAAGGGGCAGAGAGCATGAGGGTTCAAGGGAAGAGTGGCGTGGTCAGAGGTGGCCAGTTAGGGATAAGAACTCATGAAGGCCAAGAGAATAAGGTGTTGCAGTAACTCCTGGGTAAAATGAAGAATGCTGAACAATACCTCTGCATGGCTGCATCCGGCCTGGAGCGAGTCTGGTGTGCTGCTGCACTGTTGTGTCTGGTGTTTGGAGAGAGATGTTTGGTAAATCAGGTGCTTCCAGATGTTTGCAAATGCTAACTGTGGTCACAGAGAGAGTCCTAGAATTAATGAAATATGTATAAATTTTCCTCAGATTCATAAATGAACAATGACAGCAAAATTTACATGTGTTCTATATAGAGAAAATTAGTATAATTAATGCCCAAATCTTATGTGGCTAGTAGTTTTGGATCCTTCACTGACCTACTATACATGGAAGTGTTTCTGATCATGTTGCTCTTTCAACATTGCATGGAATTCTAGTATATGGTGTAATTCACTGAAGTGTCTTTTTAAAGAATAAATCCTTTGCTCTGTTATATAATACCCTATGTATGAAGTATAGTTATGCATCTAAAGCATCTGTCTCAGCAGGTCTAGTTGCACTGGAGAAGTAAAATGTTTTTTCAGCGAGGGAGTTAAGATACTAACAGTGTAATTCTAGGTTGCAGTCTAGTTTGCTACAGAGGAGGAGCAGCCACTGTCCAAAGCAAGATCTTGGTATTGATATTTTTCAAAAATTGAAGCTAAAATAGCCAGAAGCATAATCTGAACTTCTAGTGTCAGGACAACCATAACAATGTATTATGAAGTTCAGATTCCTTTCCTACCTTCACACACAAGGAAAGGCAGAGTTACATAATCCAAATATTTCTGCTGCTGTTGTGCACTGGAACAGGCTGTCCAGAGAAGCTGTGGATGCCCCATCCCTGGCTGTCTTCAAGGCCAGGCTGGATGAGGCTTTGAGCAACCTGGTTTAGTGGAAGGTGTCCCTGCCCATGGCAGGGGGGTTGGAACTAGATGATCTTTAAGGTCCCTTCCAACCCAAACCATTCTATCATTCTAGCTTCAGTTATTTGAGAGCTGGGAGATTGGGTAATGTAAACCATGAAAAGAGACAAGATGCTGTTAAAAAATCCAACCAAACAAACCAACACACACACCCCCACACACACTCCAAAACCAACAAAACACATTCTCCCCCAAAGAAACCAAAGCTATGAACAACTGAGAGAGATTTTCCGTTTTTACACTTGTCTCAAATTTTGCAGTAGGTCACAATATATTTACTCCTGACTCGTTAATTTTGATTTTGAGCTCTGTGGGGGGACTCGTAAGTTCTGTGTGCTAGATAAACAGGTTTTTTAAAATATTGATCTAATTATCTAGATAATCTTCCTTGGCCAGAGTTGTAATGCCTTTGCCTCAGTCCCATATCCTAGTCTAGAAGGGCAAAGAGCCCTGTAACATGCATGGGGCAGGGGATGTCACCCCTTTTCACCCCCACATGAGCAACACGAGACTTTTCACAAGACACTGCTACTTTTCTGCACCTAGACTATTGCTTCAGAGTTCTGTTTGTGCCAAAGCAGGCTGGGCATGGAAAAGCGAAGCTCAGAGCAAGGCTGGTAGTTCTGTCCTTGTGTCCTGCTGAGCTTTTCAGTGCCACATAAGAGTCCTGATGGCTGGCAGTAAAACACTTTTCTCTCCATTAGT
>NW_010224985.1:3013-29099 GCF_000690775.1 Eurypyga helias
CTCTTCATGGCATCTCTTGGTATGTGGAAGAGGGAGAGAGGAGACACTGTCTGTGTTGCAAAGCAGCTAATGCTTGTTCTTGTTGTGGAAAGACGTTTGGCTGAAAAAATCTGGAGCCTCAGAGCCTGGGGAGACACTGATCATGGCATCTCCATTGGGGATGTTGCAGAGAGTGACTTAGACTAGGGTGTCTGATGTTCAACTTCATGGCATCTCTTGGTATGTGGAAGAGGGAGAGAGGAGACACTGTCTGTGTTGCAAAGCAGCTAATGCTTGTTCTTGTTGTGGAAAGACGTTTGGCTGAAAAAATCTGGAGCCTCAGAGCCTGGGGAGACACTGATCATGGCATCTCCATTGGGGATGTTGCAGAGAGTGACTTAGACTAGGGTGTCTGATGTTCAAGAGGCAATTTCATCTCATTGGAGGTGTTGGGACTTCAATTGTTAAACTCCATTCAAATTAAGTTTTGTCTTAAAAAAAATAATACAAGTATAAGGAACGGGTCATGGCAACTGGTCATGTTCTTATTGCTGTGATAGCTTGGGCAAGAGTGGAAAAATCCAGATTCAGTGATGTGCACTTTTCTGTGAGGCCTCTCCGAGTAACAAGCGCTGGCTGGAGAGAGTCCTGTGGGAATCAGTGGGAACGGCTAGCAGCAGTACCCAACAGTCTCATTTTGGGTTTCAAAGAGTTAAGCCTACCTGAGATAAACTAGAGACATCACTATATTGATTACTTCTCTTTTAAATTAAATAGAGGACCTTGTGGTATGTACAAATGAATAATTTACTGAGTATTTTCCTTTGGCATGTTTACAGTATGCTTGTGGATCCAACAGTTACTGTCTGCAGGTGTTTCCGTCTAAGGGAATAAAGGGAAGTGTGTGGAGTTTACAAAAATCTCTGAATGGAAGTTGTCCTGTATAATGGAATATATAATAAGAGTTCATGGGAAAGCAGATATACTCCTTTCTTGATATGGGAGAATTACTATAAAACAATAATCTTTCAGGAAATTAGTGTACTGGAAAATAACTAGTCAGTCTGAGTATTTTGGGGGTTGGGGCGAGTTGTCATTTGTCTAAATATTACTGGGTATTTCCAAGTGACATATATAGAAGAAAAATTAAACAAATGAAAATTGCTTTTTCATATTTCTCAATGTGGGTAATTTTTCAGTGATGTCTTTGGTTATAATTGCTCCATTCAGACCAACACTGAGTATTTTGATCCATTACATGCCTGAATCAGCCTTGATTTCTCCATTTCTAATGTGTCCTTCTTTGCTTACCAATTATAGCAATTTTTCACTCTTGAATTATATCCTATTTTCTCAAGATCAAAGATATGTGGCTACAAATATCATTTGATGTTTCAGAGTTTTAGTAAATACTAGTAATTTCTCCGTGTAATGAGTATTTCATATTACGTTGTGGTTTGTACAGTCTGCACCTTTTAAACAGCTGGTGAGCGTGTTATGACCCACCTTGCTGAAGAACACTGCACATACAAAAAGCTGGTTCTCAGTAAGCTCTAACAGTATTTGCCACCATGGAGTGAGGCAGAAGTCCAGATAAAAACCCCTAAGTTTTAGCGTTCCACCATGTAATTAAATAACATGTGGATACTATGCATCTTACATTCTAATATTTAACTTCACTTTGCTTTCTGTACATTTTATTTTTGATCACATCATGTAGTTTAAAAAAAAAAAAACCACAACAAACACAAAAAGCCCCACCAAAGCCAAAACCCACAATTGTGTAGCTTTTGGTTAAATCCCAGGTTACCAAACCTCCTTTAGCTTTAGTGAGGGATGGCAATCTTTGTAAGAATGTTTGAGGTCAGGCTCGTCTCTTTTTGCTTCAGACAGCTGAGGGTTAAACGCTTACATTCAAGTGTGAGAGGCGATAGAATTTTGCTGTGTTTGTTGTCAGTTGACATGTTGGGTCCCTTTATAAGGGGAGTGACTGGGGCAAATGGACTTGTCCGTAGGGAGAGAGGCCTCCTCGTCCTTGTTCTTTGTTGGGCAGAGAGATCTGGAGGCTGCAGGAGAGTACTATAGCAAGGAATAAGGAGATGGAGCATGCAGAAAGTAGACAGCCAGGTGTCAGTGGTGGCAAAAATAAGTGTTTTCTGGGCTCCAGAAAGGATGTAGGCATTGGTTGCAGTTCAGAAAGCTGCTGACTTCACTGAAACCGAACCCTGAAAGCAAGGAACTACCTTGCACGGACACTGTGAGCAGGGAGAGATTAATTTACAGAGGACTTTAATTTCAGCTCTAATATTGTCTGAGTTAATCATCCCAGTAGTTTGTTTAAAAAAAAAAAGTCTTTTGAGTTTAGCATACTTTTGGTTCTTGCAAAATTCTCTTTAGTAATCTCTTGGAATGCCCTTTGGGATGTTCCTGTTGCATTAGGATCCCATGACAGTGAGAGTCGCTGTAGCTCCTTTTGTAGTCACCAGAGAGGAAGGCAACCCCTAGAGCGGTTAAGCTGACCTGTCCTGCATGCTCCTGCGAGGAGAGGAATTGTCTTTTGGCTGAGTCTGTTTCAGCTTCACTCCTTTTGTAAAAGGAGCCTTTAGACAAGCCCCATTGTTTGGAACTGTGGTTCCCCAGCCATGCTTTCATACTCCATAGGGAAGATTTCTATTGCAGTCATTTAAATTACAGTGAATTATACTGAATTATCATCTTTATGTAGGAACACAGACATAAAATGAATTATGCGTAGTGTGGACATGGTAGTACTTGGAACTACTGTCTGAATCCCGAATCGTATAGAAAGGATGCTACAAAAGAGGAAGGTGCTTTGAAATGTTCCCTAATTGGTGGAGTGAAAAAAAGCAGGGTAATTCTGAGCAGGCAATGAAAGCTGTGAAGTACCCACTGTTAACACAGGCTGCCTGATTTGCTTATGAGATTCCGTGTGGTTTCCAGAGCTGCAGCTAAGATTGCAGCAGTCAGTAGAAACACTTCTGTTTGTTATTGATCCCAAACTTAGGCTGTGCTTTTTCTCCCTAGCCAATGAATGGTTTTGCATTCTAAATGTTATTTTTACCACTGCTTCTTGTGTATAATAGAATGATGAATTGCACTGAGTTTTCTGTATCAAAATCTTCTGTCTTCGTAAGCTCCCTCTTGCATTTTCTCAGAAATTCCTGGGCTCTTTACTGACCAGTGCCTTTTAGTTTGGTAGCTAGGTTAGCTCTGGTTTTGCAAAATGATCCTTCAGTTTATTTGATTTTTTTTTTAAATTACAGCTGTGTTATGCTGTTGCCAGGCTGTGATGCTAGTTGTGAAGGAGCTGAAACTCCTTCAGAATTTTTGTTGTAAGCATATTATCTGGTGATTTAGATATCAGCTGCTGTACACAGCACTATTCCAAGTCATAGCTTGATACCACTTCAGCTGTATACTCTTCTGGGGAGGAGATGTGGACAGGTGATACATTAACTTCTTCATTAGTAACTTCATGGGGATATAAATGTGTCATAACATAAAGAATGTGAATTATGCAATGGTGCACTATGAAGTTTGCATCAGAAAAAACTAGCAGGGGAATTGCCCTGTAAACCTTTTGTACAGCACTGTCACCTACTTGCTTTTTTCATTCTGGAAATTCTCCTTTGAGGGGGTTCCTTCTTTTTCTTGTGTATGTAAAGCCTGGTGGCTTCATTCAATTATGCTGAGATTGAAAGAAGAAATTTAGAAAAATACAGTATTGGCATAGATGTGGCCTTTTACGTTTGTTGTAGTTTAGCCACAGCTGGCAACTAAACACCACACAGCCACTCGCTCCTTCCCCCACGACAGGATGGGGTAGAGAATCAGAAGAGTAAAAGTGAAAAAACTCATTGGTTGAGATAAAGAGTTTAACAGGTAAAGCAAAAGCTGCACACACAAGCAAAGCAAAACAAGGAATTCATTCACCACTTCCCGTCGACAGGCAAGTGTTCAGCCATCTCCAGGAAAGCAGGGCTACATCACACTTAACAGTTACTTGGGAAGAGAAACGCCATCATTCTCAATGTGTCCTCTTCTTCCTTCTTGCCCCAACTTTATATGCTGAGCATGATGTCTTGTGGCATGGAATATCCCTCTGGCCAGTTGGGGTCAGCTGTCATGGCTGTGTCCCTTCCCAACTTCTTGTGCACCCCCAGCCTACTCGCTGGTGGGGTGTGGTGAGGAGCGGAAAAGGCCTTGACTCCATGTAAGTCCTGCTCAGGAGTAACGAAAAGAGCTCTGAGTTATCAACACTGGTTTTGGCACAAATCCAAAACAGCCCCACACCAGCTACTGTGAAGAAAATCAACTCTACTCCAGCCAAAACCAGCATGCCATTTTGGCCATGGTGTGAGTTAGAGATATCTATGTCTTGACTAAGAAAGACAAGATGTTGTGAAGGCCAGCATTGCATAAGATGGCATAGGCGAGCTTTTCCTCTGGCTGGATGTCTTGTCAGTACACACATGTGACAAAATAAGAAGTTAAAAGCCCAATATGATGAAATCAGAACTAACACACAAACACCCATGAGGCTGTGACTAACACAGCCCTGGAGGTGCTAGATGATATAAGAGAGCAAAATCATAAATACCACATGGTTTGTGATCACTGAAGCTAAGTAACTTGGGAGAGATGTCGGTTTCAGTGATACTTTTCATTCATGCTAAATTGAAAGCAATCAACCTTACCTAAAATCTTAGGGTTTTGCCATGGTTTCTTTTGGTTATGGGTTATCTTGTACTGATGTTAGGAAAAATAGGAGCCACAGTGCACATCTTTCTTCCATTTGAGGTGAAATTAGAACTACCCTGCATGGACAGGAGCTGCGTAATGAACCACTTGGCTAATTGAAGAAACTGATTTAGTTCTCTGTAAGTCTTCACAAGGACCTTCAGGTATTTGTGGTTGGTGTTAGGTGCTGTCAGTGGAATGTGCTCTTTGGTGTGAAAGCATGTCATGCCACAGGCAGAGAATAGGAATTAATCTGGTCGCAGCTGACTCTGTGTGATGGCCAGGATTGTGTGGTGGGCAGTCTATCAAGTTCTGTCTTGGAGACAGAAGGCAAAAAAAAAAAAAAAGTGGCTCTGGAAATGGCTGTATCAGGTTGATTCTCTTTTGAAAAGCTGAAGATGGAAGGAAATTTGAGTGAAAAAGGCCCCAAAATAATTGTGTTCACTTTCCTGAGGAAATGAAGGATGGTGGAACCGCAGGGTAAGGATAATGAGCTTTAGGAGAGGATGCTTCACCCAGCTTTGGGAACTGGTAGGTCCCTGTACTTGGAAAAATAGTGAAAAAATGAAGGAAGGCAGGATAGCTGGCAGTTACTGAAAGACATTAAAAAAGGTAGAAAATTAGCTGGTGCAGAGAAAAGAAAAGCACAGTGAGAGGTGAGTAGGAATGTATCAGGGCTTGCTTCCTTTAATATTTCAAAATGCTTTCAAATAGGAGAAACAAAAATGCACAGCTAAGGTACAGGCATTTAACCATAAGCTCAGTGAGGCTTTTGTGGAGAGTGGTAAAGACAAGATTACTACTAAGACAAGAGCAATGAGATACAAGAATGTTTTTTATATATCTTTATAAAAGGAGGAAAAATAATGACCTAGGGAAGTACAGACCAGTCTGTTTAACTTTGATACCCACAATGATTCCACAACAAATTAATAGAAACCACTGTAGAAATACCCAGAATGCAGTAACATCGTAAGTGGTTGGCTTAGATTGTGCCAGAACAAATCATCATCTTTTAACAGCATAACTGGTGTAGCAAGGGGAAAGCAATAGATTTTTTTTTTCTTTTAAGGATTTGGTATGGTCCCTTGTGACGTTCTTGTGAGGAAATTGTGGAAATACAGAAACTTCACATAAACAGACATATAACTTCTTTTTCATAAAACTGGACTTGGTTCACTTTTGGACTGGGAGAATCTCAAGGGAGCATCTGCTTTTGGTCTGTTTCTGTTCATTAATGCTGAAACAAAGTCCACATAAAAAGTCAGGAGTGGACCCCTAGTTTAATTACAAGCACATTGGAGAACAGCATCAGGTTGACAGTTGTGTATACTGGAGTGATTTTTTTGAATCGCAGGGAGAAAAAAAAAATCAATAGACACAGGCAAAGTACTGCTGTCCATAGGAAGAATAAATGGGACATACCTGACTAGGCAATGGGACTGCAGAAAGGGCTTCTCTGCAAAGTGTGGATTGTTCTGTTCTGTTCAGCTTTTCCCAGCTAACACAAGACTTCCAAAGGAATTCTGTATGCAGTCTGGGGCAAAACATGTCGCAAACATCAGTGGCAAATTGCAGGCAGTCTAAATATAGAAAGCATGGATGACTTGAAAAGGTTACAGCATCTAACATTGTACAGCCTAAAAAAGAAAAAAAAAAATGGCATACCATGACAGTAGTCTGACAGAGATGATGTTAAATAGAGAAGCATGATAATCTGTTACCAAAGACTTCTTGAGGGAAGGGCAAAATTAACAGTTTTATTGGAAGCAGAAAAGATTCAGGTTGTACAGTAGGAAAAATGCTCTATCAGGCTAGTGAAAAACAAAAGCAGGCTACTTAGAAACGTTGGAGTATCCCTCAGCTGGAGATTTTTATGAGCATGTTAGACAAATATCTGTCAAGGACCACCTTAAAGTAGCAGGTCTCTACATAGTGCAGATGCAGTGGACTAAATTATTTCTTGAGGTCCCTTGTACCTCACATGTTTCTGTAGTTTTAGGACAACAGCAACAGATCAGAATCTTTTGTTCTTACAGCAGTCAGTACTGAAGGAAGTTACAGTCAGCTCAGAGGCTGTCAGCACTGCTGTACTGGATGCTCAGTGGAACAGGTCAGATTATTGATCTGTTCTAAGACAGGGAAAAAAAGAAGATTAATGCCTGAGATGCTTTTAGCATTCTTGTGTGTGATAACATTAAAGCGAAGTTGGACAATGCAACTTTTTCGTAACTGTCAGTCTGCGCATGCCGTAAGTTGTGCATATGTGATGTGCTACCCAGTCATTTATATCTGTGCAGCCTGTAAAGAATAGGGAAGGTAGTATTTGTAGCTGTCCCACTATTTGCATCCAAGCTACTGAAACAAAATGAAAGCACCTTGACAACTGCAGGATGGAAGTAAATATTACCTGACCGCTTAGTACATATGCATAAATCAGGAGCAGTTGGATGATTAAAGGCTGTAATAGCCCTAAAAAAAGTGCAACTGATAGTTTCCTTAAAGATGGAGCTGATGCTGAATCCTTATTCAATGGGCATCAGAATCGCGAAGAACTGAGCAGACAGAAATGTATCAGCTGGGTCAGATGAAGAGGGAGTAAGATGCACAAAGAACACCTGCATGGCTGTGATGGCAATTTTTAATTGTGGTTTCAAGTATCAGGATCATACTGTTTTATAAATCTATTTCTGAAGGTAGCTTTGCATACTAATATCTCCATTACAGTAGCAGAGGGTTGTGGCAGATGGGTGGGTGGTGGACTGTATGTCATCCCAGTATGAGTCTTTGCATTTTGAGTGCCAGAAAATCGTAAGGGAGGAGCTCTTCAATATCCCTGTAGCATCTCTTCTGATACAGCTATGTATGGCCATCAGAACTACAGCCCTTTCTGGCAGGTTTTCATATGGATCAAGCCTTCTATCAAAATTATTCTTTCCCTTGGTCTGATTTCCTTAGTCTTTTCCCCCCTGTTTCTGCTGTCTAAATATCCACTGAATATTTTAAATTCCAAATCTTGGAAGGGACATTGGGTCCAGCACCCTGCTCAGAGATGATTAACTTCAATGTTACAGGTTTGTGCAGGGTCTTTCCCATTCAAGTGTTGAGTATCTCCAAGGGTGGAGATAACAGACTTGCTAGGTAATTTGTTCCAGTGTTTAACTATGTGGGAAGTTTTTTTCTTTATATCCAGTAGGAATCTACTATCTTGCAGTTTGGTGTTCTTGCTTCTCATCCTTTGCTGTGTCTCTGGGAAGCATGTGTCTGTCTTCTCCACCCCCTTTTAGGTAGCCTGAAGGGTTCAGTTTACCCTCCTTTTAGTTGCTTGTGTTTGCAGGTAATATTTGCATTCTGTCAGTGCATGCACTGAAAATACTGCCAGTAAAGAAAATACTTGTAAATCACACAGGAACAAAAGAAGTGACTAACATTAAATTGATGAAAATTGCTCATGTACAAAGTTATCAAGATGACATTTCTAAATAACATCCTTGTGGGAGTATCATTAATATCTTCCCTTACTGTGTCTCTTAGGCTGGACATTTATGAGTCTCTTTCTCAATTAAGTTTATTCAAACCTTAGAAGGGATTTCTATTCTTCTTTGGGAAAATGCAACCTTTGGAGACTTCCTAAAAACCGTTCAGACTGAAGGGCTTTGTTTTTGCGTGCATTTCACATACCAGAATATGTGATATCTGAGTCACAAACTGAAAAAGTTCATTCATTTTACAGCTTCTGCTACTAGTGCTGCCAAACCTGAGCTAACAAATGCCACCACCACTTCTCCCAAACCTGATTTTCCTGCTGGGATTACTAGTTGTTTAAAATAGGTATTATAAAACTGATACAAATAACAAGAAATGCGTTTGTGCATGCAAGAGAGAATGTGTGCTTTTGTGTGTGGTTTTGGGAATGTGTGAGAATTAGAATTATTACTCTCTCCTCCCAGAAGAGCCCGTGTCTCATGACAGCTTGAGGTCATTTGTGTTTGGGGAGTTACTTTGATCTTTAGGGTAGGAAGAAGCCCTGTGGCACACAGCTGAGGTAGACACGTAGCTTCTACTGTATGTCTGTGTCCCAAGTTCCCCATGCGTCACGTGTTTTCTTCTTATAGTGCCCTTCACCAAGGTATTCTGAGGAGATTTTACCAAATGATGTGGAGTCAAGACTCAGACTAATTAACTATTTGGCCATGTAGTTTTAAAATGCTTGCAACAAGCTTCCAGTCCAGCAGTGCTGCTAAATGTTTATCGCATAATCTCTTATTGAAGGAATCTGTGAGTTAAGGAAATGTGATTTTTTTTTTTAACTGGTTTAGGGTTTTTTTCCCTTTTTAAGTTTTTATGGCACAGACTAGATCCTGTGAGCCTCCACAGGCACCATTTATCTCCCTGTCCACTCAGATTACCAAGCAAGCATGGTCCAGCACTGCGTCAGACAGGAGTATTGTAGTTTGCTGTAGCTTTTAGTCTGGCTCGTTATGAGAGGGACTTTTTGACATGTTTACGATAAGCTTGCTTTGAACACACATGCAGTTTGATAGCCTGAGTCAGAAAGAATCTCCATTTTGAGCTTGAGTTATGTGCGTGGTTACAGGGTTATGTGCAGCTTAACCTGCAAAAACATAGGTAGTAGGAATAGGAAATGAGACCGGATGCAATGTTGTACTCATGAAGACTTGTTTGGCCTGTAGAAAAATAGAACAAGGTTAATACTAACCTGTGTCATCATTGTCGTCATCATTACCCCCCTCCCTGCCCCACACAGCTCAGAGCACACACATGGAGTGTCTGCCATAATCTCCTTTTCTAAATGTAGTTTGAATTCCAATAATCCCTTTTCCCCCTTAGAGCTGCTTGCATTCCAATACCTAGCCTTTTCCCCCCCATCCTTCTATTCTAGTGATCAGCAAAATACAATTTGTCTGATGTAAGTAAAAGTACAACTCTTTGAGACAGAAGAAACAAAGGAAAAGTTGCCCTGTGTGTGTCAAGAACCTGTGTCTATGAGATCCTCAGCTATCTCTGCCTAAGCAGCTCCCTTGGAAGTCGGTGGAGGATTGCTATAGTGGTGTGGATGACTTCTGGGTTTTTTCTTCAGGACCTTCTCAGCTGACTTTTTACATACCCAGTTTCAGTTTTGATCTAAAATAATCGTGGTTTTAGTATCTTATTTTATCTGACATTTTACTTATCTTACAATACAGTTATTAATCTTGTAATAGGGATTTATATCTTGAGAGGGGTAAAAAAATAGAAGTGATGTGTTTTAAGAAAGGAAAAATTAACATTGCTGACCCAGGCAAATAAAGTCAGTCTTGTGTTTACTGCCTAAATATTGAAGGAGGTGATTTCTGAGATATAGTTTCTTTCTTCTCTCACATACAAAAAGAATACGTTCCTTTCTGGGATAGTTTTCTTTATGTTGAGCAGAAGGACTAACAGATATCCAGCTCTGTAACAAAACCAGAATAAGATCAGTCTGTAAGAAGCAAAAAAAAAAAAAGACAGTAAATTAAATCCTGCTTGGGAATCTGACCCTTATCCAGCAAAGCGCATAATCTCATCATTTAAGCATATGTGTTGTTCCCTCTGTAAGCTTGCATATTGCCCCACTGAAGTAAGGGTGAGTCAGAATTCCAAGATGGTTGCCATGGACCTCAGCATCTGTCAGACCAGAGCCTTCATTGACCTGATGGGGACACATTTTGCAGCAAAGACTTATGTATTGCATGGTGTTTGTGTAGGTGTTCACGTGGTGCAAGTTCAATGCAACCGCAGGGGTTCCAGGGGTAGTCAGAAAATGATTGTTGTGTTTGGGTACAAAGACCTATAAAATGTTTTATACTGTAAGGTGCAAGTCTTTTTCTAATTGCAGCACAGAAAAAAATGTAGAGTTGTAGAGGAACAGATTAAAAAAATAATTTACAAAAGTATCTGATGTCTGGAGTTCTGCAGTTGAAAGGTTTTATTGATAAATTATGCCCTCGATTTGAATAGGCTTCAAAGTCTATAGTGAAATGGAGTTACTGTGTTGTGCTACATTGGTAAAATATCTTATGTGGGTATTTATTTTCACATGAAAAGTTTCTGGGTAATACAGTGTAAAACTCATAATTTGTTTCACTCTTTTGTTGGAAGTAGCTACTCCTTTACAATGGCTCTTCAATCAGTGAGTATTGTTAGGTGCATTATGGATAGTTTAAAGGCTTAAGTATCTCTTTGCCATATGTAACTGCCAGGGACTTAGTCATGAAATTTGCCTCATTGCTTCTTCCTGTGGAAAGATTGTAAGTGATAAAAAAGAACATATGAAATATTCCAGGTTTAAAGTAATCTCCTGGTAATGTGTGCTAACTGATCTTTATAGAGAGCAAAGCCAAACCTCTGCTTCCTGTGTATATGGGACAGGACAGGGGTTTGCGGGAGTCCAGCTGGACCTTAGATGAGAGAAAGGATTGTCCAGAGTAGATTGTGGCTCTGTGTCTCGAACAAGAAGCTGACAGGGTTGATGCTATAAGGGCTATAATTGGCTATAATTATAACAAGGGCCCACCTTGTTTTAGTGAGAGTTGAGACCTTTTTTTCCATGTGTTTTCATCTTCTCCCCTAATGCCCACCCCTTGTGTATAATATCCTTATCACTAGGAAATAAGTGCTGCCTGGCAAAGGGAGCAGATTTCCCCTTTGCCCTTGGAAGATTTTCTTCTTGAGGGAATTTCTCTGCTGCCTGTCTTCTGATGCCTTAAATCCATTTCATGTTGTATGTAGCTTTGGTACCTGAGAATTGATGCTGTAATAATCTGCACTGGTGATGAGTTGCACCTGATGAATATAAGAAGCCATTAGTGTGCCCCACAGAATATGCCTTCACAGAAAATTAATTGCACTATAAGTTACTTCCGTTTCAATGAAAAGCAGTTATATATATAGGAAAACAGAGAGTCTGTTGTACTTTTGGGCAAGAAGAATTAAATGCAGAAAATAGTGAAAAAAATGGGCAAAGTGCTGAGTTTGTATCAATGGTAGACATAAGGACAGATTTGTGGTTTGCCAGTTTAATAGGAGCTTATTTGGCTACAAATATGAGAACTACTGAAAACTAAAACCAGGTGGCTACTCCAACACATCTTAATGGCTCTTTTATATTCCCCTGATGTTTTGCAGCTGTGCAACGGTGGATCTGTGACTGATCTTGTGAAAGGCTTTCTGAAGAGAGGTGAAAGGATGAATGAACTTGTAATTGCTTACATTTTACGTGAAGCTCTAATGGTAAGATAAGCCTTCAGTGAAAGGGCAGTCAATATTAACTTCATTTTTTTTTTCTTTGAGTGAAGGAAGATCATGTCCCCACTAACAGGGCACACTGTCTTATAGCAATGTTTAATGAAATCAAGGTAGTTGTAATTCATGTGGTTCTTTTGAACAAGCAAGGTAAAGAACAATTCCTCTGTTTCATTGTTTAAGAAAATGAAAATTGATTTCTGACCATTGATTCCTTTCCTTAGAAAATACAGTTTTGCACCGAACTCACTTTTCTCATAAGAAATAGCAGAAATATACCCAAAATACTGTTCGACTCATTATAACAAAATGATAATAGAATGTTCTGGGTTGGACGGGACCTTAAAGATCATCTGGTTCCACCCCCCCTGCCATTGGGCAGGGATACCTTCCACTAGACCAGGTTGCTCAAAGCCTCATCCAGCCTGGCCTTGAAGACAGCCAGGGATGGGGCATCCACAGCTTCTCTGGGCAACCTGTTTCAGTCCTTCACCACCCTCTCCGGGAAGAATTTCTTCCTGACATCTAGTCTAAACCTCCCCACTTTCAATTTAAACCCATTACCCCTTGTCCTGTCACTACAGTCCCTTGTAAAAAGTCCCCCCCCAGCTTCCTTGTAGGCCTCCTTCAGATACTGGAAAGCTGCAATGAGGTCTCCTCGGAGCCTCCTCTTCTCCAGGCTGAACAAGCCCAACTCTCTCAGTCTTTCTTTATAGCAGAGGTGCTCCAGCCGTCTGAGCATCTTCGTGGCCTCCTCTGGACTTGCTCCAACCAGTCTATATCCTTATGTGGAGGGCCCCACAGCTGGATGCAGTACTCCAGATGCTGTCTCACGAGAGCAGATTCGAGGGGGAGAATCCCCTCCCTCAACCTGATGACCATAATTCTCTGGATACAGCCCAGGATATGGTTGGCTTTCTGGGCTGCCAGCGCACACTGCCGGCTCATGTTCAGCTTTTCATCCACCAGTACCCCCAAGTCCTTCTCAGGGCTGTTCTATATCCACTATCCACTCAGCCTGTACTTGTATTTAGGATTGGCCTTGTTGAACTCCATGAGGTTGTCAGTGGCCCACCTCTCCAGCCTGTCCAGGTCCCCAGATTCACTAGATCTGATAAACAGATCTAGTGAATTCAAATATGACTACAAGAATTTTTTTTTTTTGCTAATCAGGATCAAGTTTTTCTTTTTTCATTTTCTTTTAACCAAAACTTGAATTTTTGCAGTGGCATTTAGGCCTTTGCACTCTTCTTTGAGCTTACATCTATATCTAAAGATGTAATATATAATGTAGATATATAGTCCTTTTTTTCTGTTTTTATCTTTAACTTTCTATTTGACATCAAGTGGAACAATTAAAAATATCTATTTTGTATGGTGTGCCAAGTGTTTTTCCACTAATAATGTCATCTCTGTGGTTTTGGATTAAAAAAAAGTGCTTTAAGTTTTTTTCATTCTTTACCTTTTTGTTTCTGCAAATGTAATTCAGAGATCAGAGCTGTTTGTAAGAAGTTAATCTTTACATCTCACCTTCCAGGGACTTCAACATTTGCATGAAAACAAAACCATCCATCGTGATATTAAGGGAAATAATATCCTTTTGACCACTGAAGGAGGAGTCAAGCTTGTGGATTTTGGTATGTTTTGTTTACTTATATGTGCAACCATGGTTGTACATCTGAAGCATGGAAAATAAAATAGAGGAAACAAATCAGGGAAGTTGAATTACATTAACCTTTTATTAAGAATTTGAGGTTTTTAATTAAAAATCCCTTGGATAACTGAAGTTACATTGTAACTTGATAGAAATAAAATAGTCTCACACAGTTTTTACAACTTCGGGGTTTCCAGACATTTTGCTAATATTTTTAGATAATACTGCTAACAACTAGAAGTTATAATATGGTGTAAAGTGCCAAATGCTTTCGGGCAGAAACAGTAAGTGAACTGGCAAAGTAAGTTAATAAGGTTCAAAATAAGGTTGGTGTTTAGTTCCTCCAGGGCAGTGTGCTGGTTCACTGAAATTAGGAGCTGATAGGCAAAAATTTTATGTTGCATATGAGAGAACTTAGAACTTACTAGTTATTGTGAAGACTGGGAGAGCTCGACTTCAGTCACATATACTCATTAGTTTGCTTTGATACAAAATGAGATACTACCTGAAGGGGGGTACCCATCAAAGCTGCTCTGTCACTCCCCTCCTCAGCTGGGCAGGGGAGAGAAAATAGAATGAAAGGCTTGCAGCTCAAGATAAGGACAGGGAGAGGTCATTCAGCAATTACCATTGCAGGCAAAATAGACTCAGCTTAGGAAAGAAATTTAAGTCAATTTATCACCAATCAAATCAGAGTAAAAAGAGACCTAAAACCAAATCTTAAAACACCTTTCCCCTCACAAGCCCCTTCTTTGGTTCAAATTCACTCCCCATTTCTCTACCTCCTCCCTGGCAACAACACAGAGAGATGGGAAATGAGGGTTGTGGTCAGTCCATCACATGTTGTCTCTGCTGCTCCTTCCTCCTCAGGGGAGGACTCCCATGAGCTCACAGCCTCCTTCGGGCATCCCCCTGCTCTGGCATGGGGTCCTCCCCAGGCTGCAGCTGGGTCTCTGCTCCCCCATGACCCTCCATGGCTGCAGGGCACAGCTGGCCTTGCCATGGTCTGCTCCATAGGCTGCTGGGGAATCTGTACTCTAGCCTTTGGAGCACCTCCTTCCCTTCCTTCTCCACTGACCTTGGTGTGTGCAGAGTTTTCTCTTCTATCGTGCATGCTTTCTCTCCTTCTGCTGCAAAATCTACCCTCTTCCATTTTTTCCCCCTTTTTAAACATGTTATCCCAGAGGCACTACCACTATCACTGATGGGCTCAGCCTTGGCCAGCAGCAGGTCTGTCTTGAAGCTGACTGGCATTGTCCCCATCAGACACAGGGGAAGCTTCTAGCAATTTTTCACAAAAGTCACCCCTGTAGCCTCCCCACCTACCAAAACCTTGCCACAAAAACCCAATACAAAAGATACAAAAGTGTATTGACTTTTTTTTTATTTAAGGGTGATATAAAAATTTGCAGTGAATGTTATTATGAACTATTATTCCCTGGTAGCACACTGTAATTCTAATGTTTGAATTAAATTTGTCAGTCACTACTCACAGCATAGCAGCCAATTGCAAATATCACGATTCTGTTCCACAGATGGAAAATCTTAATTTTTCCTTTGTCCTCCTGTTTTGTTAATGAGATTTAATCAATTGATCATAACAATTGTTTAAACTGATCATGGGATTTTAAATCCCATTAGTGTAGTGACTTCCTGCCAGCAGATTGTATTTATGCAATTCTTGTTACATGACAAACAAAAACCCCACAACTATTAGGGTTACTAATTCTTCTGAAAACTCATGTGTTTATGTTCATTATTTTATTCCTCAGATTAAATCTTCAGTTGAAAATTCAGACTTCCTGAATTATCTGCCATACACTTACTAGTATTTTTTGATAGTCTGGAAGTTTAATGTAAGGCAAAATCAATATTTTTGCCTACAGGTTTTTAATGTGTTGTGGATACTAACTTTTTTGAAGTGCTGAAGGCAATTAGAGCTGTGGAGGGATCGATGGTTCTGAAAATTAATTCACTTATGCAGATGTCAAAACATACAAGCTATAGGGATGAGGACCTGAATTCTTTATTCCCCAATTACTGCAATCTAGTGCTAAGGCTGTAATTGAAAAATAATCTTCTGGGAAAAATTGTGATGCCAAAGCACAGATGAGAACATGCTCCAGAAACAAACATACATACACACACATTTATGGGGGTTGAAGAGGCGCTTATAATATCTGCAGTCTTTCCTCTCAAAACATACAGGACCTGGTCCTTAACTTAGGAATACATATAAATTTTCTTGTCTTTTCTTTTTTTCCTTTTTTCCCCAAAACCAATCTGAAGCCAATAATGAACAGTTTCAAATGGGAAAAACTTGTACAGTCTTCACAAAATCATCGTGGAAGACATACCATTCACCTTTAAGGCTGACGTTTAAGGTATTCAGCTGGGCTTTGTGAGATTTATGTCTTCTACTTAAGAAGATTTTAAACCCACATTAATCAGATTCCAAGAGTATTTTTTAGCAAGGAATGTGAGTTGATCAAAATCTCTCGTGTATGTACAACAGTCTGTAGCAGCGTCAACATATTTATTGGATCAGAGACTGAAACTCATAGCCATCTTTTTACTGTGTAAGCCTGTGAATCTGCAGGCTACAGAATGATAGACACTCTTGCACAATCTCCTTTTCTCCTGGTAAATACTCAGTGGAAGCAGATTTTTTGTTGGTTTGTTTTAGTCTGAACCAGTTATTACATGGGGCCAAATGAACAAACAAAGCCAACCCAAATAATCACACAGCCCTTTCTAGCATGCACACAGCTTTTCCGTTGTGGAGAGGGGAGCAGGGACAGTAGATCAAGGACTCATTCATCCACTGAATGCACTTGACAGAGGAAGGAAGCCCTTCCCAAGATAACTTTGTCTGCACCATGCTCTTACATGCTGGTTGATGATGAGGTGTTCCTGAAGAACCCTTTGGTCTCTTCCCCTGATAGTCTTTGTGGTGGTTTTCATTGAAACAGGTGCATAAAACCTGTATCTGAAGGATGGACCTGTGAAAGTACCTTAGGGAGCACAGTACTAGGAAAGGACCTGTTCTCAGTTTGTATGTGTTGTGTGGCCATATAACTTGAACTTGTGTCTTTTTTTTCCTTCTTTCTTTTTCTTTTCCCAATACAGTTAGGAACTTCTTAAGATTTGCAAGTGAAAAAAGTTAACCTTCAGTGTATTTAATCACCTTTGAGAATAGCTTACCTTTCCTCTGTTCTTTTATACTCTGAACTTGGTGTATAGTGTACCACCACTGTAAGTCCTTTCTTGCACAGCAGTGCTGACATTCCAGAAGTTTCATTTTGTGAAACACAATGTATATACGTTGCCTTTTGGTTGTTGTGTCATTGGCATTTATGTATGCTCTGACCATGGTTTCTGAACACTTCACTGTCTGCAATGGTTGATCTTCACAATACTCCTATGAGGAAGTAAATTACTGTAACTCCCAGTTAACGCAGGAAGTCTGTGGAAAAGCTTTCCCAAAATCCAGGCTAACAGTCTGAACTGTTTGCCTTTCATAAACGTATTGACAGTTAAAGAGATGAGAAAGACTTTGAAAGAATACCATGGCAGTGCCTCATCCAGATTGCTTTGAAGAGTGAGATTTTTGCTTTCCTTTACAGTTGTGCTGTAATATTGCTTAATCACCCCAGTAATACTCTTGTATCTAAGAAATGCCCAATGCTAGTTGATAGATTAATGATCAAATCAAGTGAATGAGTTTATAGCATCTCTACACCAATGTTTCTGGAGCTCAATTGCTTGTCAGGGACCTGCCAGATAGAAGTTGTAGTTTAAACCGTCCAAGCCACAAGAAGTTTGAAATACAGTTACAAGGGAAGCATTGTCTCTCCTCACATCCATCCAGGTAATTTAGATCAACAGAGGTAAACAAAATCATTCATTTTGACTACTAATGATAATGACTAGCATTATCTAGCATACTAGATAATGACTAGCAGCTGAGGGGATCTACTCTAAGCACACCCCATGACCACAGTTTCAGTCCCTGAATTCATTGAACTTCTAGATAAATTGTGAAGTCCATGTTTTCCTTGTAAGAGAAGGTTAACTGAAGGCAGTTTCACTGTCTGAACATTTGTGGGAATTAGCTGTTAAGCTGTTCTGGTGGAAAACCTTTGGCAAGGGATGTTATGCCTTAGAGTCACAGCAATTATGCTCCAAGCAAGGAGGATCCTCTATCAGATCAATGCAAATAATAAATAGCCGCACTGTATTCAATGTTGCTGCTATGTTTTCAGTATAGAATAGAGATTTGATAGAAAAACATACATTTACATTATATTAAATGCTCTGCTTTAAAGGTTGACAGTTCTATAATGCATTGTGTAAAAAGACTTGAAGGCAGGTGAGGTGTGAACCAAATTCCCTTTTTATAAATATTCTTAATTGTATTCACAGTTGCTTATGAGTGTTCTGGGAAAGAAATCTATGTCTGTTTCTCAGTTTTCTGATTGTATGCAGTGGGCTGATGCTAAAGTGACAGATTGCAAAAGAAATTTTAGCCACTCTAGGTGCAGAAAAGCACCTAATAACATTTTAAAAAACTTCTAGCATGTCAATCCAAATTAATTTATTGCTAGATACCTTTTGAAAGTCTTGTGACAAATTTATCTGCAGCATTTACTGCCTAAATATCTTTCTGTGTGTCTGACCTTGTTTCATCAGTTAAAAAACTGGCCTGAAGTCGCTTGCACACGCAGCACACCTCATCTGTAATAAAAATTCATGTATTCATCTGCATCTAACAATGTGTAAACAGTTTCATAGGGAGCTGAGTGCATAACTTCTGCTTCTGCAGACTAATAGTTGCTTCTTTGAGTAGTCCCTCTCAATTCAACTTCTTTTCTTGAAATCAGGATGCTGCAAAGGGCCTTTCATGTATTAAATAATGTTAGTTTAAGACACAAATACTGTTTGGAAATTCTGAGATACCAAATAATGTGCAGTTCCAGTATGGGAGAAAAGAGACTTAGCTGTATTGTTATTGTTATTATTTTAACTTTGCTCTGAAAAAGTCAAAGTAACATTTCGTTTTGAAGGACCCGACACATTTCTGGAATCCCCTGCCATTGCAGTAAGTCTGGGAGCTTGAAAGCCAGAGCTATTCATGCTTATATGTTATTGAAAGAAGAGGATACTAGAGGGAGGATACAACTCCTTGTCAGCAAACTAGACAGGTTGCTGATGTGTGTAGAGTCATGGAGGAAAGAAGCATTTTTCCACTACAAGTTTTGAAACATCTTCAGTCATGTGGCAAGTGATTCTTATAGCTAAAAAGAGGAGAGTAATGCTGATGGAAAATTCCTCTTCAGCTGTTTTTGGGGGTTGACCTCATAGGCTGATAGTCTTGAACAAAAGCACAGGTAGCTCATACTTCTCTGGGACTGCTGAAGCCTGCTTTTGCAAACTGGAAATACCTCAGGATGAACAGCTGTTGCCTTGGAAATGTCTAGGAAAAAATGTAAGTATAAATTGTACTCCACCACTTAGGCATATGTATAGTTGGCCTGGAAGGCCAACCGTATCCTGGGCTGTATCCAGAGAAGTGTAGCCAGCAGGTCGAGGGAGGTGATTCTGCCCCTCTACTCTGCTCTGGTGAGACCCCACCTGGAGTGCTGCGTCCAGCTGTGGAGCCCTCAATATCAGAAGGATAATTGACCACTTGGAGCCAGTCCAGAGGAGGGCCACGAAGATGATCAGAGGGCTGGAGCACCTCTCCTATGATGAAAGGCTGCAAGAATTGGGCTTGTTCAGCCTGGAGAAGAGGAGGCTCCGAGGAGACCTCATTGCAGCTTTCCAGTATCTGAAGGGGGCCTACAAGGATGCTGGGAGAGGACTTTTTACAAGGGCCTGTAGTGATAGGACAAGGGGTAATGGGTTTAAATTGAAAGTGGGGAGGTTTAGACTAGATGTCAGGAAGAAATTCTTCCCGGAGAGGGTGGTGAAGGACTGGAACAGGTTGCCCGGAGAAGCTGTGGATGCCCCATCCCTGGCTGTCTTCAAGGCCAGGCTGGATGAGGCTTTGAGCAACCTGGTCTAGTGGAAGGTATCCCTGCCCAATGGCAGGGGGGTTGGAACTAGATGATCTTTAAGGTCCCTTCCAACCCTAACCATTCTATATGATTCTATAGTTCTCCAGCAGCACTGTTCCTTGCTGAAGGCCATGTCCTTCTATGCATCAAATGAAAACATCCTTTCATACCACACGTAGTTAGACTATTTACATTATTACGATGAAAGGTCATCGGGGAAAAATAAGTCAGACATCTAGATGAATATTAGAAATATTCATATTCCCATAAAGAATGAGAACGTGAATGGAGGACTCATTAAATCTTTGGAATTCGAACCTATTTCTAACTACAAGAGATCTCATGATTCCCCCAGTTTGCCTAGTACTGTCACTGTGGGAAAGGTGATACTGGAAAGGATTGATAGTGTCCATTTCCACTTTCTTCTTAGACATTTCATCAATGGTATCTAAAACCCTACATAATTAGAGTCTCTGGATAAGCTATACATAGGGAAGATCTAAGGTTTTTTAATAGGTAAAGCAGGTTCCAGTGGAAGACATGGAAAGAAGGTAATGCAATCTCTCTGCTGCAGGTAGGTGGTGGAAAATTACAAGCTGTTCTGCATGCGGTTAATAGAATAATGACTTCAAGAGTTCCTTTAGTACTGTGGATATAGAGATTGCATAATTAAAACGTATTGTAGCATTAATGAAATATATAGTGAAGGTAGGGTGATTTCTGTACTTCAAACATGCTTAGTTTGCAGTTTCCTGCTTTGTTTCAGGTGTTAAAGTGTTGGATTTAAAAGTTGCATGTGAATATTTTCTTTGCATCCCAAATGTAATTCCAGATATCATGCTTTGAATGTAGCTAGCACCGTTTTATTGTGAATGTATAGTAGCCTGATTCAACTAGAAATTTAACCTGAGTATGATTCATTGGGGAAAAAACTGATTGGGGGAGGGAATACGGTATTGTTTATTTAGGCATACGGAAAACAGACATTACTTTGTTTAACACTTGAACTATTTCTTCCATGCAGTTTGGAAACTGCAGGTAGGCAGAGGTCAGCTTTGTGTTAGGAATATAATAGGGTTATTTTGTTATAGAGAGAATGATCATTCTTCTTTTAAAGATACTTGAAGTTATCCAAAGCTAAGAGCCAAGGAAATCTTAATGCTGGAATTTCTGGGTGGCCTTCTTATTATTTAGAATTACAATTTGGTGAAACAAACCAATTGTAAGACACTTTTTTGCTATTGTATTTTTATATCAACTCTGTTTTTACTTTAAAATGCATATACAATTTCATTTAGGCAATAATAAATGAACATATTACGTTCATTTCATAATTCAGCTGAGTTCATAAATTTCTTGGAGCTTTTCTCCCTAGAAAGAGCGTGTAGTTATTCTGACAGCACCTTCTGCTGTGACTCCGTAGTGGTATACTACTTCTTCCTTATGAATTATGGAATGTTAGTAATGCTTTACCACTAGTAGTGATCAGTAACAACTGATCAATATAAGTGTTGTGGTTTAACCCCAGCCTGCAACTAAGCACCACACAGCTGCTTGCTCACTCCCCCTCAGTGGGATGGGAGAGAGAATCAGAAGACTAAAAGTGAGAAAACCCATGGGTTGAGATAAAAACAGTTTAATAGGTAAAGCAAATGCCGTACACACAAACAAAGCAAAGCAAGGAATTCATTCACCATTCCCATCAGCAGGCAGGTGTTCAGCCATCTCCAGGAAAGCAGGGCTCTGTCATGAGTAACAGTTACTTGGGAAGACAAATGATATTACTCTGGTGGTCTCCCTCTTCCTTCTTCTCCCACCAACTTTGTGCTGAGCATGACATCATATGGTACAGAATATCCCTTTGGTAAGTTGGGGTCAGATGTCCCAGCTGTGCCCCTCCCAGCTTCTTATGCACCCCCAGCCTACTGTCTGGTGAGGTGAGGAGCAGAAAAGTCCTTGACTGTGTGTAAGCACTGCTCAGCAGTAACAAAAACATCCCTGAATTATCGACGCTATTTTCCAGCACAAATCCAAAACATGCCCTATACCAGCTACTATGAAAAAAATTAACTCTACCTCAGTCCAAACCAGCACAATAAGTTACACTGCATAGGTATTTTTTTAATGTTATGTTTATGCATGATATTCTTGCCTATTCTAATACAGAAATACAGACTGAAATATTTAAAATTCTGTGACTGTACTAAATGGGTTGAGTTTTTGAAGTGTAGATGAGCCAGCAGCTGCTATAATGACAAAGTGAGAGTAGTAAAATCAGTTACGCTGGACAATATGTCCGAAATAATAGGGACAGTCTAAAGTAATTAATGAGTCCATGATAAGACTCCATCTTAATAGTTCCATCTGCTTAATTGCTCACCTCTGCTGGTTTTCTGATGCATGAAGGAGCTTTCTGCTGGTCATTTGGGGAACGCATCAGAAATCTTGGGTCAGCAGTTGGATAGCGAACCACAGCACTAAGCTTCATCCTTTCATCAAGACACATCACCAACTCTTATGTTCCCTTGCTGTGACACAGTGCTATGGCCTCTCCCTACCACAAAGAGAATTGATAGATGGAGTTTGTTGACTGACCAGAGATCAGTCTAGCAAGCCTCTTGTGGCACGTGAAGTTGTGGAGGGAGAGAAGGCTCACAGTACTGTGCTGCAAATGCATGCAAATCGGGTCAGGCTGCAATGGATTGTAAGTCTAGAGCCACCTTGTGCTCAGTGAATAGCTTGAGAAGTCAGTTGTGAGTGATCCAATTTTGAGAACTGGGGCATTTTGGGGAAGGTCATTTTAATCTCTGTCCCTTTTAATATACATCACTGTTCCCAGCCTTGCATGTCCTGCTGACTTTGAAGAAGAGCTCAGCATGACTTTGAGTAGTTTTCCAAACTTTTGTGTATTACTCAATCTGGAATAGTTAGAATATCCTATTGCATCTCTTCTTGCCCTGCATTAGCTATAAACGCTGTCTGAATCATTCTGCAAAAATGAAACAATTAATTAAAATGATTTAATTTGAAAGTATTCAAAAATACAATAATTTTCTTTCTGCCCTTAGCTTACTTTAAGCAATGAATCATAGCAAGACTTGTATTTGCCTTAGTCATTCTAGCATGCATCCATAATAAAGCTGTCCGCTTCAGTGATTCAGATCAAACCCAGACTATTATTGTGTTGTCATTTCTGCATACCATATAGCATGACATTCACATGTTGCTTCTTAAAAGCATTTATTAGGGGACTATGGTAGAAGCCAATAAAAGTAAAAAGCTTTGAAGAAAGCTTTCTTCATGAGCAGCTTGTCAAACTGCTTTGAACCCAATCAAATTAATAATTCCAATTTTTTCAAACCAGGGTTAGCAGGGATAAGATGGATTGCATTGACTTGAGCTGTGGAGCATTTTCATTGTTGAATGTTTAAGTCTTTGTTGAAGGCTTAGTCCTTAAAAACTTATTTTATGGGCCATGTGTGAATGAAAACCTTTGTGCTGTCCAGTAACAACAAAAGGAAATCATGTGGCCAAAAGCTGTATCCAGGATAAGCTGTTCACTTGGTTTTTCAAATATTTTCTTCTACTAATTCACATAAAGATGTCACTGATGGCTTAAAGATTAAAGAAGCTTGACACAGAAATTTGGCCAGCAGAGACTACCTTTTGGTTTTCTCATGGGTCACAAAATAATTATCTTTTGAGGTTATTAAAAACCCCCTGATGTCACCTGTGTATACTAAACCCCATTCATTTTTACCTGAAAGTTGAACACAATTACTCATTTGTACTGTAGTATTCCAGTCCTTAGTTATTTGAAGTACTCTGTTCTATCAGCATAGATGTTGCCAGTAATCCAGATAATCTTAACACAAAAACTGTGTCATATAACAGTCAGAAAAATCTCCAGGGTTTTCCCAGTCATACAGGGGAAAAAAGCCCTTTTTGGGTCTCAAAAGTGGCAGTCAGTTTGAGATCTAACATGCAAGGAAGGCAGCATCTAAGAAGGAGGACTTTCCTCAGCAGCATTCTGCACCATATTGTACATAGCTGCACAAATCCCTGAGGCTCCAGAGAAGACTAGTTCCCCTATCTAAATACATCTGGTCAATTGTGCATCAGGAAAACAAATGTTCCTGTGCATCCCTTTCAGGAAACCAGCTGAAGCCCCGAAGCATGAGATTTGATTAGAAACTGCCTTGTGCCGCAGTGAACTGGCAGGAGCATGTGGAGGGCGGCCTGTGATCGCCTGCTCTACTGGGGGCCATGGAGAAAGGGTGCAATCAGAATTGTAGACTAAGGGAAGTTAGAGTACGCTGCCACACTGTCCTGCACAATCTCTTGTAATACCAACGTTCTCTGATTTCTTAAAGAAAGAAGCTGTATTAAAACTTTGTGTTTAGAAGAGATTGTATATCTCACAGATGTAGTGAACATTCTGGGTTTTTCTGGGTTACTGTTAGCTATTTTATTATCAGTATGTACCTTGTAATAGTTCTGTATGTGATTTAGGATTTTCATTTTGTTCCTTATTGCCTAAAAAATGCCTTTTCTTTGTCTTCAATCCTCATGTTGAGTTTACAAAGCCACTGGACTTCAATTCCTTTAGTTTCATTTATATCACCCTATATTTTGTAGTACAAATCCAGTTTTTAATCTCCCTTTTACTCCAGGGCTCTTGGGTTTGTAGTAAACACCATAGATTTTTTCATCTCCTAGGCAATTCACATACATGGTCTTGGATACTAAGCTTTTGATCATTGTGGAGTTGTAAAGGGCCATTTGATCATCTTTTGGATATGCCCTATTTCAAATAAAGATCTGCATCCGCAGCACATGTTTTTCTGAGAGTTTGGAAGCTATAGTTTTCATTGTTAAGACACTGTGTGCATTGGAATAATGCATAAAGACAGGAGATGTGGTGACAAAGGACATGGAAGAGACTGAGTCATTCAATGTCTTCTTTCCCAGAGTCTTTACTTGTAAGAGTGGTCTTCAGGAATCCCTGAGACCAGTGGGAAAGTCTGGAGCGAGGAAATCTTATCTTCAATAGAGGAGGGTCAGCTTAGGGAGCATTTAAACAAACTGTACATACACAAGTCCATGGGACCTGATGGGATGCACCCAAGAATGCTGAGGGAACTGGCCAAATCTCATTGCAAAGGCCATTGTTGATAATCTTTGAAAGGCCTTGGAGACTGGAGGAGGTTCCTGAGGACCAAAAGAAAGCTATTGTCACTCTTATCTTCAAGAAGGAAGATTCAAAAAACTATAGGCTGGTCAGCCCCACTTTGTTTCCTGGGAAGGTTGTGGAGCAAATAATCTTGGAAATCATTTCCAAACGTATGAAGCACAAGAAGATGATTGGAAGTAGGCAGCATGGATTTATGAGAAGGAAGTCATGCTTCGTAGTAACATAAGGTAACACCTTTCAACATGACTTGCTGCTGAAAATTCTAATTTTTTGACTCCTCATTTCAATTTGGTGTCCTATTTCTTTATTTCCATCTTATCGGTCAAAAACCAATTAGGGCGCTTATCACTGAGCAAAAGTTATCAAGCATGCTTTTCTGTCAACAGCTCACCCAAGGAAACAATATTGCTTCTGTGCTCTTTTCATTTAAAGGTTTGATTTTGAGGTTAGTTGATAGTCTATAGGGAATTCTGGCTATTGACATTGTTTGAGACAGGTTCTGAAGCATCTCTTGTACCAACCACTTGTTTCTTTATGGCCTGTTAGTAACATTTTCTATTAAATATCTTCATGCTTCTATCCAAGCTAAATAATTAACCTGGAAGAAGCTCTCTGATCTCCCATTACAGTCCTGGTGGGAATGCTGCCATACGTGCAGTGTGGTTGCGTGTGGTTACGCAGCTGGTGTGTTGTGGCATTTACCGTTTGGACTATCAGAATTGCTTTGTTTTAATCTTGTTCATTCCCTCTTGTCTTTTGCGATTATGGAGCATGAAGGAATTATGTGTATTTTCTTTTTGGCGTTTCACATGCATTTCAGCTGATCTGTCTGAAATTATCCTGTCTGGACATGTACCATTATAAAATACAATCTGAAAGAAGGAAACTAAAAATGAGACAGTGTGAAAGAATAACAGCAATTACAGAGGAGTTCAGTTATGACTCCACCATTGTTGCATGGGAAGTAGCTACTTCCCTGTCTTCATCCTAACAAGAGTAGCAGCATCTTCTCAAAGTGCATCTTAGGGTGTTAAATCATAGAATCACAGAATGGTTTGGGTTGGAAGGGACCTTAAAGACCATCGAATTCCAATCCCCCTGCCCTGGGCAGGGACACCTTCCACTACACCAAGTTGGTCAAAGCCTCATCCAGCC
>NW_010224985.1:29324-33848 GCF_000690775.1 Eurypyga helias
AAGGCCCCCCCGCAGCCTTCTCTTCTCCAGGCTGAACAAGCCCAATTCTCTCAGCCTTTCTTAAAGGAAAACCTTAAACCATTAGGACCTGTTGCCTTCAGATGTAGTAAAAAGGCTGAGTTGAGTGTTTTAGGGGGGAAAGCGTTCACACCGTTGGACAGAGAGGCAAGGAAGGAGAGACCACTTTTTGCAACAAACAGCATGGAACATACATGCCAAAACAAACCTGCTGGTGGGTTTAAGGGGAACGCCGTGTAAGATGCTACTGCAATTCTACATCTGTTGCTCTAGGAGATTAAAAACAAACAAGGTCACAAAGAGGATGCTTTGGTAGTGAAGTGGTCACTGAAGGCCCAGATGAAGATGGGTTATGGGAAGAGGTAGCCGGAGGCAGTGTGATAGCTAGAGTGTAAGCGCTTTGAAGTAGGGTCTGTGTTTTTATGTGTAAATACAGCAGCTAGCATGGTGGGAATGCAGTTTCCCTGCTGCATGCCGAATGTGAATTTAGTAAAATTTGCTAGGGCTCGAAAAAAAAAATTAGCATCAACCAGTAAAATGTGTATACTTCTGTCACAGGACATAATCATAAAATGATGTTGTACAGCCTCCCAATTTAGATCAGAACAGTATCTGCTCAGATTGGGCGCTAATGTGAGACAAATCTTTCCTAATAATAGGGAGCTGATTTCTGCGCTGTTTTATTGAGTGCTAAGGTCATAAGTAGGTTCAATGTTATTCCAATATGACAGTTTTTGCAATGAAAAGCTTGCACAGTAGTCGTGGTGTAAAGTCTGCTAATTTCAGTTTTTTATTAGTAAACTAATGCCTGAAAAGAAAAAGGAAAAAAAAACCCAACCCACCTTTTTCCAACTATATGCACAATTTTTTTCTTTTGGGTATGGTGTGCATTGATACTATTAATGCACTTATTTATTAAGCTCTTCACTTTCATAAGATTTACAATTTGTGTGTAATAAAACACCATTTTATGACGTATTGTTCTCCTCTTTCTTAGGAGAACACTTGACTCATTTTGCAGCAAAGCAGTAGTAAAGGGAAGAAGGAGGAGCAAAGTGTTTTTGTTAGAAAATATACAAGTTAAAAAAAGCTGTCCAGCTATATGCTTGACTGGTTACTGAAATGCTGGAAGAAATGTTGCTAAGTGTGGAATTACATCAGCTTTCCTCTATACATAGAAAAAGCCCAAGGAAATATCATTCGTCATAAGACCTACACTTCATAATCTGAAATGCCACTTTACTGCTGAGAGCAAAAGGATAAAACAAACAAACAGACAAAAAGCACGCAAAAAATTAAGAGCCTAAAGAAAGTAGTGGTGAACAATTCAACTGTAATCAGCTTTTTGGGGAAGTAAAAAAGGAGAAGGAAGAAAAAATTCTCAGTTTATCTAATAATTACATTTCAAAGAGAAAAAAACCAACAGTGCATAGACAAAGAAGATTGTTCACATTAATGTTCCTTTTACATGTCTACAGAAAGTTATGATTATTCATAAAATCTGGCACTGGAATCATAAAAATTTTAGTTAGTTCCTTCCTTTGCTTGCACATCTGAATCCCATTTTCTCATCCAAGACTGCAAAAAAGAGTTTAGCACAGGGGACTTCCACAATACATAGAAAAGGAGAGGGGGGAGTAGCCTCCTGTCCCTCCAAACCTGAGGACCACGTAATGATGTCTGTTGGCATCACTGCAATGGGGACAGACCTGTGGTCATCCATGCTTGCTCCTTGCTTTCTGAATGACGTGTTTTGCTGAGGGCTCAGAACAGCCACAGGCTCCATGAGCCGGAAGCTGGACCTCAGACAACTTCTTGAGGTGGCAGAAACAAAGCCCCTGCTTAGCCGAGCCGAAGCAGGATTGATGGACTTTGTGCTAAGACTCGCATTGTCCTGCTTTCCATGCTGCAAACTCTGTGTATTGAACTTTCTGCAGGCACTGAGAGAGAAAGAGATTCAACTTTAAAACCTGGAATA
The DNA here is from genome assembly GCF_000690775.1 of Eurypyga helias. Classification (NCBI taxonomy): domain Eukaryota; kingdom Metazoa; phylum Chordata; class Aves; order Eurypygiformes; family Eurypygidae; genus Eurypyga; species Eurypyga helias. The sequence goes on from NW_010224985.1 coordinate 31,321, forward strand.
GACTGGAGGGAGGCAGCCACAAAAGCAATGGTTGTGCTTCTCTCAAAGGACCAGGCAGGATCTTTGTTGCTGCCTTATTTTCAGCACTTACATATATTTCTATGATGGACAAATGCAGATACTTTGTGAATCAGAGCTGAACACTTAGCTTTAGAGTTTAAAAAATAGATCAAGCCCTCTGTGGTATCTTGACCTCTCCTGCAAAAAGCCAAACCAATCAAATTCTGTGCAGACAGAGGTTTAGTTATTATTTCCGCTCGGTAGTTAATGTGGATTATCAACCATCTGCAAGGTTTTCAGGAAGGTAAGGTCAAGTGTATTCAAAATAGACAATACAAAGTTGAAACTGGCCAGTGGTGATCACTGGAGCATCATGTATTGCAGAATAATGAAATGGCATTCACAGAGTGCAACTGAGTTTTTTTTACTTCTTTAAACTGAAGCAAGGCATTTGTATGAAGGCAAAATAAATGAGCTTCAGTGTCAATCAGAATGAGGTTGGAACAAGAGTAGAACACAGCACCTTTCTTGCCATCCATGATATCGGTACTTCAGAATATGCCTCTGATGGACGTCACCGTTGGTGTGACTCAGAAATCCATAATAGTGCAGGACTTGCTAGCCGAAGGGCTGTTTTTCTCCACATGTGGAACCTCACAGTTGATTGTGGTTGTTAAATCCATGGTAGTTCAGGACATGCTAGCAGAGGGGCTGGTTTTCTCCATATATTGTACTCTCCCCTTTGCGCATTCTAGAGGTATTTCCAACCAATACGCCCCTGTTCTGTAAGGCAGAAAATTGCTGGTAGGCTCGTCAGAATTCTGCTGCAGCCCACTCAAATTCCTAATATTTAATTTAAACCCATAAGGAATCTTTAGACTTCAGAGTTCACTTTCCAGCCCTTGGCCTGAAACAGTTAATTCTGCAAACTACAGCTCATGTTACAAAGCTGATTTGCAGGCATTTGATGTTGCTTTGAGAATGTGCTTTGAGCATGGAGAGACTTCTGTTTTTGTAAGAATTTTTGAGGTTTCACTCTTTTTTATGGCAGAGCAGCTAAGAGATAAGGATAAGTATCTTTCATAGTGTTCGACCTGAAATATATAAATAATGAAACAGAGGTCTAGTGTCAGTACTGAGCATCAGAAGTAAAAAGAGAATCTGAGGAAGGTATAGTACTTCCTCCCCCCCAAGTGCTTTACCGCTCTCAGAGTATAGAAAAATAGTAATTAGCCAGTCAAAATATATGGAGTCAGCTTACTAATTAAATGCTCATTTGGGACTAAATCCTGGTCCTACTGAAGTCACTGGAAACAAAGGATGTGGAAAACCTCATCTGGAGTGTTGAGTACCTTTGGGGACTGGGCCTGTCTTTCCAACGAACTGGAAGGATGTGTTTGAGATTCACGTGCAGATGAAGTCGTAGCATGACAAGGATGGCACCATTCAGAAGGATGGTCTTGGATGGAAATAGCAGTGATTCTGATGATATCTTCACTTCATTCTTCCAGGTGTGTCTGCTCAGCTGACCAGCACTCGTCTCCGTCGGAACACCTCCGTGGGCACCCCGTTCTGGATGGCTCCAGAGGTTAGATTCATGTTTCAAAACGTTTTGTCAGTGATATTTAAGGTGCCGCATTCTGCTTTTCTGCTCTTTGTCTTTCTTCCTGACCACTGGACCTCTCATAGAATGACATAGCAATGTCCTTTAAAACAGTGTTTGAAACATTTTTTCTTTCACGTTTGCAAGGATTAAGTTAAAATGGGGTTTATTTTTCAAATTACAACATTAGAGCCAGAGAGCAAGGCATTGAATTGCTTACTAAAATGTTAGAGGAGACAGTGCTACCCCCGATCTTTTCCAGCCTTCCAAGCTCTGACTATAGGTATCTCATCTCCCCATGGATGGAAGGAGCCCAGGGTGGTACTGTGGTACATTATGGCTTTATTTTTGGATTTCAACACCTGGAAAGTTTTTAATATTTTATATCAATAGCTGACAGCAAGAAATTTAGAAGTTATTATGAATAAATAAGATGTACTATGTATTTTTGGAGGTTTTTCTGTCCTAAAGTCCAAGCATATAAAAATACATTTTAAGATGAGGCAGGAAAAATATTTTGTTATAAATAAGGCTATGTGCTTCTACTGTTTGTGCACACACAAATACATGCATGTTCATCTGTTTATAGTGCATGAAACTACTCTGTTTATACCCATATATATTTGTAAGCATACTGTTTATACACATTGGTCTAGCCACATAGCTAACAGGCTACACATTGATTTAGACCTGTAGCTAATGGGATGAACAATTCTAGATTAATCTGGCATTGTGAATGAGCTGAAATGTATATGAAATTAAATTCATTTGCTGTAATCCAGCGGCAAACACATCAAGAAATTAGCTTGATCTTGAAGGTGGCTGATTTGGCTGAATAGGAGACAGTGAATTCAACTACTGCTTCCCTGCTTGTTTCACTTATAAAGAGAGCAGTATAGCTCTGTTAATTATTTTAAATAATTAT
>NW_010224986.1:0-14224 GCF_000690775.1 Eurypyga helias
CCAGCATCCGTATATATTGCATAAAAACTCAGGATGAAGCCAGAAGGTAGAGAAATTAAGTCTTGGTTCATACAAGGATAGTTGGTAGTTTATTGCTCTGCCTTCCAATTTGAAAATGTTATATTTATGTTTATAATCTATAATTAACATAATTCTCTGGAGAGCATTACTTTGTCATAGCTCAAGTTTCCAAAATTATGTCCTTAAATTTACAATTTTTCTGTATTACAGTTGCCGTGTCTTTGCCTTCCTCTAGAGATGCTCTTACTGCAGATTCCATTGGGGATTAAATAGAAGGAAATGAGGTTCCTTGGCTTTATTTCCAAAAACAGTGGAATGCTGTCTTTGCATGATGTTATCTTTTTTTCTCCAGTGAAAATAGAAGTAGAATGGTATCAACAATAGCGGATAAAATAGAAAGGCTCTGAAAAAAATTTCCATAATTTTTTTTTTTTTTAAGCATCTTACTCCACTGCTGACTGTTTTCAGAAACAAAATTGGTTTGAATTGTGTGTCTTCCTGCTCTTTCTAAATTACCACCAGTCTTGCTTGATAAACTTTAAGGATCACCAAGATCTTAAGCACAATAGCTTTTTCACACTAGGGATACTGCCAGTTGGGCTGTTGAGCCCACAAAGCCCCTGACGACTTCCATGTTACCACCCCAGTACAACATGCCCTGTGGTGTTGCAGCTATTAAGAAAATCTCATTTGCAGAAGTATGAGACCTTTCTGAGACTCCTGCCTTGCTTCATGGGGTTACCTCAGGGGGAATCCCTTCTCTGCAGTGCTGGGCGACTGGGGAGATCAGTCAAGGACAGTCAGTGGAGATGTGTGGTGTATACCCATCACCCTGAACCAAATAGTCAAGCCCTCCAAAAAATCGCTAGGGTCAATCCTGCAGCATAAGTGGTGATAAAGAGAGGGTGTTTTAGTAAGGACATAGTGATAAATGAGAAACAGGGTGTTAAGAGGAGTGAATATTAGGTATATAGCAAAAAGAATAAAGATAAAACAAATGGAAAAAAGAAGGAAGATACAGAAGCCATGAAGGTGTGTAACATTTTTAAGGCTTCATTTTATTGAACTTCTATTGTTTTAACAAAGGTGATGGTGAAAGGCATTGCCATAGATAGTGCTTTTCTCGATCTCAGTGTTTCTAAGAGAAATACCATTTAGAATGTCAGCGCCTCTGTCCCATTACTCACAACAAGCATTTTTATTATGACTAGGAAACCATATTTTTAAAAGAGTAACTTTTTCCTTCCTTGCTATCTTGGAACAGAAGATCTTTGCAGCAGAGACTTCTCTTCTACTGGTGTAGAAGGCGATTACCGTGTGGAGAATGCTCCTGAAATATAAATAATGTATCGATAGGAACTGTAGAACCATGTAGGTGGAGGACTAGAAAATCTGAATGTTTGCCAGGTTCTTTTATTATTTATCAAAGCTGATGAAATCTAGTTGTCATAGCCCAAGATACGCAAAGATCCCAGTAAATGTCATTCTTTTTGTAAGTCATGTTTCTTTAACCAAAAATTACAGTTTCACCATTAATGCTATTTAAAGGGTTGTAGGCTCTAGGAAGTCAGTTATGGTTTTGTAGTTCTTGTTGGTTGTTTGGGGTTTTTTAAACAGATTTTAACATACACATTTTTGCTGACAAGTTCAGAAATGATAGATTTTTGTCATAAGGAGATCTGATACAGTAGACTAAATAACTTTAATTAAAAACTTGTTTGTATTTTTAATTAAACTACCATGTTTTCCTCTGAGGGCCATAGAGCTAGATTATAAAATGGACTTACCTTTAGGCAGATTTTAAAATCCAAGCCCTTAATGCTTTCGGAAGCCAAAGTAGTTTTTAAATCTGGTTGTTAAAAAACAGGTAGGTAGTTGTATGCAGACTTTTTTTGTTCATGTCAGTATCACAGGTGAGTGCTTGGAGTAACAGGGTTGATTATTTTTTAAATATCTCCAATTGGGTTATAATGTGTGTGTGATATATAGTGTTTCTGTAGAGTACTGAACGTAAATACAAGTGTACAGATAGGATCTGGCCATAAAAGACGTGGAATGGTTGCAGGCGTGTTGACACGCCAGTGAGGAGAAAGAGAGCCCTGTAATAAAATCTCATTGAGGATGCAGAGAGTACGTGTCAGCATTAGGCATTCTCCTCATGTTTCCCATAAAGGCACACTCCTCTCATGAGAGGATGAACAGTGCATTTGCACTGGCTCATTCAAATTGAATGTTGGTAAAAGAAGAGTCCTGAGCAAACACTGGACAGTCTGGCATTTTTTAAAGACAGGAGAAAGGTTAAGCTGTCTGCTGTTTGAACTGCTGTTTATTGGATATTTATTTGCTGACCGTGTATATTGAAGGTGGTGTTGAAAGCATCATTGGCAAGATTTCGGATGGCTGCATAGCACAGGTCAGGATTATATTAAACTATGGCTGTTTTCACAATAAAGTTTAGTTCCTCATAAGTGACTTAGTATGTTGGTTTTATATCTGGGGATAGTTAGATTGTATTTTGCTGGGAGATAAAAGAGGGTAGGATGTGCTGTCTCTGTATCCTTTTCCTTTCTCACGCTGACAGCGCTGCAGCTTTAAGTTTGCTTAGAGCTATAGTAAATGAGAAACTTCAGTAGATACAGCATTTACTAACCAGAACATGTATTAAAAATTATTAAAGATAGACTTTACTGTGAATGTTTGGTTTCTGTTATTTTTGTTTTCTAGCAGTTTCAAAATTAATGTAGAGCTCACTGAACTTAATCTTGCTAATTTTCTCCTTAATGCACTGAGTGGCTGCGTGGAGGAGAGTCCCTCTTTTTTTTGGTGAAGCACAGCATCGTGCAGTGCCTCAGGCATATTGTAAAAGCATCACTAGTTAATTATAGAAAGAACAGGTAAGGTTATACATCACACTAGATTTAATCTTGCATTGCTCTCACAGTAAAGAGATTTATCATAACCAAGGAATTTTTGTTATTCTGAATTATTCACCTGTTTAACTCTCTCATCCTCCAGTAGACACATGCAGGACCGTCACCTGTATATATAGCTGGACATCAGAAATAATTCACTGTTTCAGCAGGGCTTCTGTTTAAGAATGCCTTAAACATTAAGGCAAGTCTTGTATTATAAAAGCTCCTGAAGTTGGGTTTTTTCCTTCTCTTTCTCTGCATTCACGTTCTCTTGTCTTCTATTTTTTTTAATTTGTTTTGAAAGCACCCTTTCCAGGGCTTTAATGCTGATTTATTATTTTTATTTCTTTTCTTTTTTTCCCCCTGTCTTTCCCAGAGATAGGATAAAATGTCTTGCAAGGCATGCTGCAATGAAACTTTGTGTTCCTAGATGTGAAATCTTGCTTGTTTTGTGAAATTAGTTTGCAGTATTTGCTCAAGGGAGCTGTCGTTCTGACAAAATATTCAAAAAGAGTGAATTGCTTTAAAAATGTGTGTGTGTGTTTATTTATGTATACAAATATATGCTATAGACATGGTGTCTAGAGCTGGTTTTGATTTGTCTCTGCAAAACAGACATGTATAGTTGTGGTATAAGGGGCACTGTCTTCAAATGGCTTAGATACTCTTTCATGGACATTCCGGATTGGCAATTCCTAGAGGAGTAATGTGAACTTGCATGCAGCTCATCGTGGGGTTGGCTGGTTCTGTTTGCATGGTTTTACTGTAGAGATGCTCTAAGGGGTGACATGTTCTGTACGGGCTTACTTGGGTAATTGGATTGCCTTAGGTGAATGGCAGAAACCAGGTGGTCCTGCTGTCATTGCTGGTGGTAAGGTGTGCACTGGTAAATAAACTCGTGAAGCCTATATAGCATTTCAGTACTGGAATATGGGTTTGTTTTGGTTTTGTTTTGGGATTGGGGTTTTTTTTGGTAATGATGGGGTGTGTGTGTACTGTATGGGCTGCACTGACACTGGAAATCAGAATAAGCCTGGAATTATAAGACTGTAAAATGTGCTCCAGAGCTAGATAAATGCTTTCTGCGAGTTTCCCGGGTATCTGTTATGTAGGTTTCCAGAAAGCATAGTTTGAGTGTTATCATGTAAGTACTGTATAAGCAGCACATAGCTTATTCAGTTCCACAAAGATTGGTTCGAATACTCTCCCCAGCCACCCCTGATGCAGCAGCTCCTTGTGAAAACCCTGGATGCAACATTCAGTTTCCAGTGAAAGGGGCTGCTATGGGAAAAGTTATGACTGGAAGCCTACCGAATTATTATGGTCCAAGAGGTTGCTTTGTTGCCCACGTAACTGTCAGATGCTCTGGATTTGAGGGTAACTTGTTGCTTGGTACAGTGGGGAGTGAAAGGCAACTCTGTAATGTGACAGTGTTTGAAGGTCGTTGGGGGGGGAAGTAATGCAAGTTGAGACTTGTGCCACTTTCAGTACTAGCTGAAAGGCTGAAAGAGGCATTTCCCAGGCTGGACAGCCCTCTTCATATCCCATACACACAGTGGGTTTTGACTGCACTCAATTTTATGCTGTTAAATTCATGTCAGTTTGGGGGTGTGTGCGTGGTTTTGTTTGGTGGTTGTTTTTTGTTGGTTTTAGGTGTGTGTGGTTGTGGTTTTTTTTTTAAATCAACCCATTTTGTACTCTTCTTTGAAAACTGGGAGTAGAATCCCAGTATTATTTTCAACATTAATTATCTTTCAGTACCAGAAGATAGCTTCTTGCTCTTCTGAAATCTGATGATTAATGCTTTTGTTTACTTCTGAGCGATATGTTGTTTGTCATGTCACCGCTGAAGTCCCGTTCCTTTTCTAAAATGTGTGTTCTTGGCTTTGCACGGGCAAACCTTTCCTTTTCACTTGCAGGACTGCCTTAGCTTCTTTTACGGAATCCAAACAGAGAATGGAGTTCAAAATTTGAATTAACCTTAGAACAATATTTAACAATTAACACTGAGTTTCAGCAAGCCAGAGTTATTCCTTTCTTCTGAAGACAGACAAAGGTGATGACAGCCCTTTTTCCTGCATGTAAACAGGGTGCTATAATATTGTTAATTAGCTGATTCTTCTGATAAGCTCAGAGGACTCTATTTTTGTATTAATTCAGAATTAACTAGTCAGCAGCTCTGCATGTCCATCTTTCACTGTTGAATGCTTTAAACGTTTGTATTCTAGGAGAGCTGTCAGCCTGTTCTCAATCAATATTTACAGTACGCAACTTGCTCAGACAACATGCAGAATATCTCCGGGTATATTATAGCACACACACCACCTCTGCGTGAGTGCAGCCATTCACTCGTTCGTAGAGAGGTGTCGAGGGGCTGCGTGGTTACCCCTGCGAAGATTCAGGATGGCAGTGGAAGAGTTAGCCATGTACAGAGCGTGTGTCTTGAGCTGTCCCAGAGGAGACCTCTTAAACTGGTACATTTAGAAGAGATGGAAAGAAAATCAGAGTTAACATTATTTTGGGAAGGGTTCATCATTATCCTTCGGAGAGTGTAACTTGGCTGCTGATGCCCATGAAATTGTCCATTTATAGCATTGTGCTTTCACAGCAAGTTGATGTGTTGGTGTTTGCATGCCTACATTGTAAATGCAAGCAGCATGTCTGCTTCTGATGGATGCCCACTGAATACAAAGACAGACTCCCAGGAAAAGAGTGCTTTTATACTAAATTTAGTAGGCTGCTTACTCTTTTTGCAAATGGGGGAAAAAAAAAAAACCTTCTCTTTTACTGGGATGTTGAGGATGCCTAGCAGCTTGGAGGTTTCAGGAGCTCTAGTTTAGGGACAATACAGGTATCTAGAAAAGTAATAGGAAATGGTAATTTACAGAATATTCTTAACATACACCTTTTTCCTAGTGGCAATTTAATTCAGAAGGAAAATACTCTAAATTGAGGTAATAGGTGTGGTATTTAAATTTGCTTTTTCAGTTCAAGCTTTAGTAATTTGGGAAGGCATTGGTCATTTTTCCATCCATCTGACAGCTCCGTAGAGGGGAAAGGCTCAAGGTTGTGCTTGTGCTATGAGAAGAAATGAGCTCAGCCCTTATTCTTTCTGGTGACTAGTTAGTCAGCTTGGAGGTGGCCATGAGCTGCCTTTTTAGTCAGCTCTTCTCATGGGAACACTTTCTTGCTGGTGGAAAAGAGGTTTTTATAGGGGAAATAGAGGTAGGTCCGTGTCTGAAGCCAGCTGCTTTTGCTGAAGAGCCTTGGTTGTTTCGCAGAGTCTTCTCTGTTCAGATCCTGAGGAACAATTTTGGATTGTAATTTCCTTTGGATTTAGAGTGTTATTATTGCTCTGTGAAGAAGGAACAAGGTTGTTGAATTGATGCAGTCATACTAGACTACTGCATTGTATGTTTGGTTGAGTGTATGCAACATACATCAGTCAAACTTCATTGAAGAGGACATTGCAGCTGTTGGAAAATGCTGTGAATGAAATTAAAGGATAATTATAACTCAGTATTTTTTTTACATAGAGATTCTGATAAATTGAAAAGTTATTTTCCAATGAAAAGGGTTCATTGAAATTTTATGTGTATTAAGGGGGTAAGGCTGTGGTGGAAAGTAGCAACAGTATAATGAAGCCCTTGCTGCAGATCAGGTTGTCTCACATGAAATTTTTCTTGGTCTTTGAAAATGCTTTGAAATCAGTCATGTGTTTTGTCATTTTTTTGTTAGACTTCTTCCCACTCAACATTTAAGATGCAGAAAAAGTAAATGTCAGTTCCATATTAAGGATTAGCTTTGGGCTTGGAGAAGAAAGCATGAAGTTAATTGAAAGGTCATAAATAAATCAGTGCTTCTCTTGTGTGTGTGCATATACTTTTTAAAACTGTTTGTAGAGAAATAAACTTTGAGTTTCTAAAGATCTGGATAAATTTATTACGCTTTTTGACTCTCTTAGCTGGAGTCTGTAGGATTCTCCAGTTCTCAGTTACTTGGGAAAATTTACACAATTTCAGGAGCTGGCTGGATTGCTTCAGAAATAAAAAAAAAAAAAAGAGATGCCATATTCAGTGCTAAAAGAAAAGAGGTTTCTAATAATTCTAGCATCTGATAGCAAATTTTTAATAAAAAGGAAAGGGAGGACAAGAGAAAGCAATGTTTAGTGAAAGAGACAACAGCATTCCATGAAAAGTTTGTGGCTGTTTATGGTACCCTATCTTGGAACAAGTTTAATTTCACCGTTTCAGTGAGGCTATATAACATTAAATGCCTACCCTGAGAAAAGAGGAGTTTGTTGAAGCCCAGAAACGCTATAAAATATTTTTTTTTATGTTGCAATTTTTTGATCCCCTGGCATTACTTTTTTTATGTTTCAAACAAACAAATGAACCAAAAATCTCAGGCACACGAAAAGGAAAGGTATTGAACAATCCAAGAGTTGTAACTGGAACGATGCATCAAAAGCTTGAAAATAGTTGACAGAATCATAAGTTTGGAGTTGGCTGCACTTTAATGTGTGTAAATGCTGCTGAGCTATCTAGAGATAGGTTTGTACAATGGAAGGGTTTGCAGGAGTCCCAGCTGAGCTGCTGGAGGTACCATGCAAGACCCTTGTGGAAAAAAGTTCTGTGGGAACTCTGCATTCAAACACTTGCTGTTCAGACCCATTGAATCTCAAGGATTTATACTAGCAGCAGCCTGTAACATACTTATGTGCCCTGCTGTCATAAATACCACTGTGTTTTTGAATGAAGATCTAAATATAGAAATCAGCCTAGTGAAGATTTTAAAGCTATAGAATATATATACTGTGTTTACAGAACTAGTAAGGTAATGCAAAAGCATGTTTTTAACATTTAAGGGGACTTTTTTCTTCAAAACTGTAGAAGCAGTTATGAAGAGAGACCGTACCATTTGTTGTAAATGTGAATTTCAGAAATATTTCCATTTTTTGCATAACATAATCATGTGAATGAATATAATCTTAGGAGCACAATGATTAATACACATCTGTTATTTTAGAAAGAAGGTTTCCAAGAGAAGTTTTTAGAATATATTTGCCATAAATCAAATACCAAAACTTCTTCAATCACTTTCTGTAGGTAGGTTTCCTGAGTTATGGTGGTCCCGGTGATAAGAGTTCTGTGTGAGCACTGTGCAACCTCAAACTCCACAGGCTGGAGGGACAGCAATGGTGTGCAGCCTTTCTGCTTCAAAAGCCAAGGAATTGGCATCTGCCTGAAAGCAGAGAACCCCTTTCTGGTTGGGGCAACAGGGCTGTCTGTATAGTTCATGGCAGCAGCTGGCACCAAGGAGGGGGACAGGGAGGGTCCAGCCGTGGTGTAGGGTCAGTAAAATCTCACATCACCTTCTTCAATTCCCAGGGTCTGCAGAGTAATCTGAACTTCTAGTTACTTGGAGTCACTAGAGCATCTTATCAGATTTCCAGCGTTTAGAGCTAGCGTTTTGAATTTCATAAAGGCGTAGGCGGTGCAGAGGTAATGTCAGGGAGCACTTGGTTCATGTGAAAGGGCTTTGCCAAATAAATCTGCAGTAGACTGTTGTACAATGAGGACGTTAGCGGTTTTGCAAGGTGTTTTGTGTATGCTGTGCTCCAAATAGGCTATATTTTAAAAGTTTAATAGGAGGTTAAGGAGTGAAAATTTTATGTATCCTGGTTATCGGGCTTATTATGTTTTTTCAGGGCTTTTTCATACACGTTTCCAGGTGCAGTCTCTTTCCACAGAGTAATAGTTCGTTACTGGTAGGTGGAAATTTTCCTCTAATAAATGTCATCTTGCTCCTATTTTAATAATTATAAAAAGGGGGAAAAAAGTTTATAGTCTAAGGGGAGAACATAGCTTTTATCAGGTGGTGTTCTTTTTATTCCTCTGTCTTGGTAACTGTGCAATTAATACCGAGCGGGTGCTATGCTCAGAAAACAAATGTTGAACGTAATTCTATTTTGAATTAAAGTGGCACCATACTAGTGTGTATATCATTACTGATGCTCTCTTGGGCCCTGTGAAGCCCATATAGCAATGTTCTGGACTGCAAACCCCTTTTCTGGGATTCTAGAAAACATTAGCGGGAAACGTATGAAAATGGTGAAGTAGAAACTGGCTTTTCTTAGTCTTGTAGTCTTGCCTGTTACCAAGGAAATCACTGTTCTGCAAGGTTAAATTTGTGAAAGCTTTAAGGTGTTTTGTTTTTTTGCTAGAAATCTGTTTGAACTGATTATTTGAGCAAGTCTGTAAAAGTAGTAGTAGTTCATACAAAGTTATGGATCTCCAAGTGATTTCTGCATTGCCCTTCTGTGAGCTTTTCTTTCATCTGGGCACCCACTATAATGGTGAGATTGTGGCTTATTGCCTCCTTCGAAGGACAGATTGATGCCGTGGTGATAGCTCTGCTGTAAAAACAACAGCCAGCCATTATGTTCTCTTCTTTTGCAAGGACTTTGTGTCAGATTAAATTGCAGATGATGAGGATAATGGATCCAAGGAAAAGGAGTGGGGGGATGACAATGTATTAGAGCTGAAAGATGACAGAGGTGGCAAATATAAAATAAGAAAAAAGATAATGAATCAAAAGAAATGTTCCTCTTCAAAGGCTGTTGGCATAACCAGATGAAGCCAATACCTGTTTGCAACTGAAACTTGTATACTTTATGTAGGTTGTGTTTTGTCTGTCTTCAGGTGCATTTCCACTTCAGATTGCGGGGAAAAAAAATGTCTAGCCTTCCATGAGGGTTCTTGGGGTAAGAGTTTCTTCAGAAAGGAATTGGTATCAAGGGATTATTTATTTATGTGTATATACACAAACACACACACACAGACATATTGGTGGTGGGACTGGGAATTATTCTTGGCCCTCTTAAGTTTTAGATACTTAATCTGTAAACAAAAGTCTTCTCTGGAGCCAAGTTGGGCTTTTTAATGTATTGATGAGCTATACCTCAACTGTCTGACAGAGCTTAAGCGCAGTTGCTTACATCTCTGCTCGTATTTTGTTTCTGCTCTGAGCCAAAGTGCTGAACCATAACAAATCTACAGTGCAGAACATTTCTTTATAAACATTGAGCACAGTAATTTTGCAAACTGGAATAGAGTTTACTTAACAGAGTTCTGGGGGGGGGAAAAAAAAAACCACAAACAAACAACAAAACAGGCTCTTTATTCCTATCCCACTTCAGGGTGATGTTTCCAGGCTTGTCAGAGCAGGGTTCCAGCTCCCCGCTTAAGGGAATTTTACTGAGGATACATATTAAGCATGAGCAGGCATTGGTTGTTGTAGGCAATGACCACCGACAATTACAGTTCTCCGTCTGCAAACCTGATGCATTGTGTAGACTTTTAAAAGCTGTATTCGCAAACGTAGTCAAGATAATTACCCTCTGGAGGCTTCATTGAGAGATCCGAGAAAGCAGCTGCCTGGTGTTGTAAGCACATAGGGTCCTTTGCAGCGGCAGCGGTGTAGGGCTGAAATTCAGTTCCTGCAATATAAAGTAAGACGTGTAATTGCATTTTGTTGTATTCCATCAACTACTTGCTGATGGTAATGTGAATTTTTGATAGTCTGCAGAGCGTGAGGGAGGATGTGCTTTCCTGGTTATGGCGACAGCGGTATTTGTTGAGGCATCTCTTTGTTAGCTCTGAGCCATTAATAATGGTGAGTGATATTTAGAAACATGAACACAAATAAGTTTTTAGATGGGGGGAGGGATTGGAAGCAGGAAGGGAAAGAAGAAATTGTTTTTCTCCGTGCTGCTTTATCTTCCAATGAAGGGGAGGATCTGTTTCCAATGTGAAAATAAGGCTTCAGTGTGAAGTATGGCAAAAATGGGCCTCCAGCTTTTAACTAGATTGTTTTTCAGTGTACAGAGTCTGACAGGGCTTGTTCTTGTCCATCCATGCACGTGAACATCTCTTTTAAAAAAGAATGTAAAATCCCTGTCAGCAGCTGGACTGTTCCAGGGGTCCCGTTTCAGCAGTGTCCTCAAGAAAAAATTGCTTAAGGTGGGAGTGAAGTCTGCTTATCCATAGCTTTGCCTGTGGGTGGGATCACACCTTTTCATTACATTTTTTTCCCATAATTTTTGATTTAAAGCTTAGGACTCTAGTGATATTTATGCTGGTTATAACTTCTTTCTGTAAACTTGTTGCTTCTGTTCTTAGGTATCTTGTACGGAAATGTGGAAACTGAAAGGGAAAACTGTCGGAAAACATTAAATAGCTGAACAAAAGTTTGACTAGTCAGCTTGTTTGAAATGTTGAAAATAGATAGGAAGACGTTAAAGCTGATTCTAGAACTTTCCAGCTTGGTTTCACTCTTTATTCTAGTTTGTTTTTAAACTTTGAAAGAATTATTACTGTTTGTTATAATTATTACTAAGAGTAAATATTCTAAATGTTTTTGTATTTGAGATTTTAAAAAAAAGCCCAACCCCCCAAAAAAACAATTTCACAGCAATTCCCAGGAGAACTTATTTGAATAATACTTTTAATGTTGTGTCCTAGAACTTACCCAGAACTGAGACTGCACCAGAGTGCCTGGGATGACAAATAATTTTTAGCTGTGAACCAGTTTCAGTTTGGACTCATGCCTGTTAAATTTTCTAAGTGCAGAGCATGAGGATATGTGACAAGAATTTGGGTGCAGGAGAGCAGCGTATCTGTGATTTGTAAGGAACAGTTGTCTCCCATAAGGAGGAGTTTCTTAAATTAAATTGAAAATTAAAATCTGAGCATTGAATTCTAGTACTGAGCTTTTTTTGCTTTCAGTTTTTGATTTTTCTCTTTTGCTTTGCGCTTGCAAACAAAATCGGAGCTGCTTGCCTGCCTGTAAGAAGAGGAGCAAATTTTTTTTTTTCAGTGAGTGAAGTTCAATCAAAAGCCAAGTGAGAAACTGGAAAACAAAGACATTTTTCCTCATCACCTTTGCTTTATTTTAGGAGCTATTTGTTAGAAGGTGATGCCAAGTAAACCATCTGGGTTTGCAGAATACATTATTTTTTTTTTTTGTCCTGTAGTTGGCCATTTTGGCCTAAAATATAGGTCTCTGCACAATGACTGTCAAAAGCTGTATTTCTGGAGCATTACATGTGCTTGCCCAGGCTCTACAGTCCTGGCTTGTAAATAGAAAAATCATAGAATCACAGAATGGTTTGGGTTGGAAGGGACCTTAAAGACCATCTAGTTCCAACCCCCCTGCCATGGGCAGGGACACCTTCCACTAGACCAGGTTGCTCCAAGCCTCATCCAGCCTGGCCTTGAAGACATCCAGGGATGGGGCATCCATAGCTTCTCTGGGCAACCTGTTCCAGTGCCTCACCACCCTCTCCATGAAGAACTTCTTCCTGATATCCAATCTAAACCTCCCCACTTTCAATTTAAACCCGTTACCCCTTGTCCTATCACTACAGGCCCTTGTAAAAAGTCCCCCCCAGCTTCCTTGTAGCCCCTTCAGGTACTGGAAGGTGCAATAAGGTCTCCCCGGAGCCTTCTCTTCTCCAGGCTGAACAAGCCCAACTCTCTCAGCCTGTCCCCATAGCAGAGGTGCTCCAGCCCTCTGAGCAGCTTTGTGGCCTCCTCTGGACTCGCTCCAACCGGTCTATATCCTTCCGATGTTTTGGCAATTGTAGGCCATCACAGATATATGTGATACATGTGTGCTTTCATTTAATGTAAAAACTAAACTCTGACCTTTCTTCTGATGTGTTGCCTTGCTGGCTGGCAGTTGCCCGGGTGATGAGGATAAGGTGGGGGCCATTGGTGTCAAGGAGCAAGGTGGGCCCAGTCTAGTGGCAGTTTAGGGTAATGTAATAAATAGCTGTGACTTGTTCCTGGGTATTTTATGATTACAGAAAAATACAAGGCGATGTGCAGTGGTGGTTTTGTTTGTTTGGGGTTTTTTGTTTGTTTGGATTTTGTTGGTGGTGGTCGTTTTGTTTGTTTAAACTAGGTACCATAATTTTATTTCAGTAGGTGCCTCGGAAAATGTTTCCTGGAAGACACATAAGTCTGGAATATTATATTATTTATTACAAGCAGCAGCAGCAATATCCTCCTGAAACCTCATTTCTTCTGTACTAAAAGTAGTTTAGAGCTCATTACATGGTTTGGGGCAGCCGAGCCACATGGCATAGGAAGTCCGGCAGCGTGGCTTTTGGTACCCTTGCAGATGTATGCATTTGGGTCCTTTAAACATGAACATCCAGCCTTGGCGAGGACTAAAATTCCAGCGCTTATGCTCCCATTACTCCTGTGACTGCCCTGCTTCATTTGCTGTGGCAAACCCTATGCACAAGTGAAATCATGTGTCAGTATGGAAAGTGTGTTAACTAACAGCTGTAACTGGGCTCTTCAGAGATGAGGCTCGGGTCTGCTCATGTTAGGTCCGTGCAAATGAAGAGAGTGAAGTCAGGTCACACACTCTGCTTTTTCCCCTTGGCTGAGCAGGGCCTGGCAGTAAAGAGACCTTCCTGGTTAGGGTCAAGCAGTTCTCCCTCACAAGGCACGTCCAGATGCGTGTTTTCATTAGCCTGGCTTCCTGAATCTGGTCATTTTTACTAAAGCTACCAATGTAAGGCCAAAGATCTTCACTGGCCACAGCCTTTTCTTTTTAGGAACATACGAAAGGAGAACAAAACCACACCCTTGTTAATTCTGAATCCTGAAGTCATCGGTTGCAATAAAGGTTAAATAACATGACTACCTCTTACGGTTTCTGTTTGGGAGCTGGGGGATATCTGTCTCTCTCCATACCTAGCCATGAACTACCTGGCTATAAAAAGACATTAAAGCTATTTGTAGTGCCCCATATACTGTGACTGGGGTGAGATCAAGAGTGGATCTGAGGGAAGTGCAATATTTACTCTTAATCTTATGTTTTCTTTTCAACAGTGTGACATTACTGAGCAAAGTTTATTATTTTAGTTAATCTGCTAGGTTTTGTGAGATACCTATGTCAGGTGGTATGCTGGTTTCATGAAGGCAGCTAAAGTGTTACACTTGCACAACACTAGTGTAAATATCTCCTTGGCCAACTTCCTGGGTTCAGGATGGGCAGTTCCCTTTATATCCTTTCCAGTTTAAACTCTTAAGTTTATCAGTGGCATTTATGGTATATTTTGGTAACCCATGTAAATTTTTCAAAACCTCTTTCCAGTCTAGATGTTGATATTCTTTAACTTCCCTCTCTTTAGGGACATTTAAAGGCAACTTTTTTGGTGAATTGTTTCTTGGCTCTTCTAGCAAGAAGATATTGAATGTACTCCCCCCCCC
>NW_010224986.1:14238-23629 GCF_000690775.1 Eurypyga helias
TTGTGCTATTGAAACATGGAAAAATAACATGTAGAAGCTGCGTGGAGGTGTGGCTGACGCATAGTCATTGTATATAGGAGACTGGACCCTTTCAGAATGGTTGGCACTTTTTAAAGAAGCTTCTTTTCTTAGAGGTTTGTGAACGTAATTTCTTGTATTACAAAAAGAAAAGGCACAGCATTTGCTATTGTGAGTTGGAAAGTGATATTTATTGCTAAAAAAAAAAAAAGGTGTGAGCTGGTTTTACCCACATGAATAACTCAATCTTGAGAGGAGTTCTCTTGAGAAGGTTGTCACTTGAGGAGGATTAGAGAAGGAGCATCTCTGGACCTTTTAGGATATTCCAGAAGAAAGATTAAAATGAATTATTTATTTCTTTGTTTATAGTCTCAAAGAGCAGATTTTGGTAATCTCCCAGGGTCTAGTGTTTTCAGCAGTGAAATCTGGTCGTTACACCAAGAGTAGTCGAGGAACATTTTTCAGAGTGGTGTGCAAGGAAGGCTGAGTAATAGCATAGGGTGATACAGGTCTGCCTGGTTATAACTGAGGTTTGTTAGCCTTTTCAAACTGCATAATATGGCTAAATGAAGAAACTTCAAAACATCATCCAACAGAGCTGCTCTTTTTTTTTTTTTTTTTTTTTTGGTCGGAATCTGTGTACTATTGTTTCTTCTTATTGCCATCAGTCCTCGTGGAGCTGTCATGTAAATTGGAGGCCAACTGGTCTTTCTCATTTATATCACTTGCAGCAATTCATTAGCTGTGTCTTATCCAAAGGGCTTTTATTTTTGGCTTTGCAGGCCTTTAATGTGCTTCTTTCTGGCACTGACCCATGACTCTGGGTCTATCTCTGAAATCCAGCTTGAAAATGCATTTTCCTACAGGGTATGAATGCAGTGGAAATTCATCCAGTTTGTCCAGGGACTTGTGCCCGAGATTAGCTGGCATATCCTGTGAACCTGGATTCTTTTGAAATGATTTCTTTAGGGAAACTCTGCAGTATGGGAATGGGTGCTAATGACTTTAGAGTCAGAACAGACTTTGATTGTAGAGTTAGACACTCTACTTCTCTTACTGGCTAGTAAGTGCATTATATAATTTAAAAAGCACACTATAATACAGTGCAACATGGGCATCTCAACAAGAGCTGTCAAGTTTCAGCATAGTCTCCGTTTAAGATGCTCACCGACAGACTCCATCACAAACTACTTCTCTTAAATTATGTTTACCTGTCTCCTCCATAACTTAACTGAATTATGAAAAGCTTCCTTATCCTTCTGTTAGTAGCAGGCTGTGTAAATATGTTGAGGGGCCTCTCACACTTGTTAACATACTAGATTTAGAGAGCAGGAGCTGAGTGATGGATTTAGGTAGGGAAGTATAGGAGAGTGTGCCTGAAGTTTAAGTGAGGTGTCATCTGTAGCGGTAGGTAAGAAGGATCTTCAGTGATGCTAATGCCCAAAAAGGCCTCCAGAGACCGTTCTCCTGGCACATCCCAAAGTAAAGGGAGAGAAAATGGCTCCTCTGAAAGGGAGTTCACTGCCCAAGGCAGAGAGCAGCTGCTGCATCCCACTCCTTGGAAGAGCCTCTTTTTCTTTGTCAGTGATAGATCAAGCTGAAGGGGACAAGGGTCACTAAACCGAAGGTTGCTTTTCAGAATACCTCCCACAGTCTCTCTGAGGGCAGCGTTCAAGTGAAATATGTACGAAGCACTTAGGATTTCTAGGAGACCTTGAGAGCTGTCTGCTCTCACTGGGTTTGCTGGGATCTCAGAAGAGGGAAGAAACCGTGCAGTGGAGATGTGCGGGTGTGAGATCAAGTGGGGAAAAAAATGAAATAAAAAATATATTACTTTTTTTGACACTGGCTGTCTCATCTGTAATATCCTTCTCCATACTGCGAATGTGTCTGAAAGTGTTCAGCAGCATTGAAAAGCTGGGTTATTTAAAAAAAAAAACCAACAAATCTTTGCTCTAAGAAATTTAAAATTCCTTGCCTGTTTAAAAAGCACAAGCAGAGGGAAGGCAAAGGAGAGCACTGGTGGGTGCAGGGGGATGTTGGAAGAAGAAGGATTGCGGAAAGGGCATCTCCGCACATCAGGCTGCTTGAAAAGGCCGCTTGGCTGAGGTGAGCGGTGGTTGGCTGAGATGGCCGTTTGCTAAGAGAAATTGTGTCATGAGGGGCAGACTTACATTTAACTGGGCTGGATAATGGCTACAGTACAACGCTGGTTCCTTCTGTCTTCACACAAACTTTTAGTACTACTTAACATTATTTGTGATCGTTGGTTGCCTCTTCAGTAAATGAAGCGCGTCTTTGTGGCCCCCACAGTGCAGATAAATAATTTTCCAGAGTTTTCTGTCTGAGACGGGATCATTTCACACTCAGCTGTGTTCACATTCCCATGCAAATGGAGCCATTGGCAGCAAAGTGTAATTGGGTAATATTTTTGACTAAATTGATTTGGTTTTCAGTTTGAAAGAGATACCAAAACAGCTGTAGTAAAAAAGCCCTTTAGAATCACGTTGGATTTCATAAGGTTATAACATCTCTGCAATCTGTTCTTTAGTGATAATTTAGATCTTGTGAAACTTTTCTTTTTTTACACACTTATTTTTCCATTTTTAGTTTAGATTTTTATTTTAAATGTATGGCTTTGTCTTCAGTCACAGAGCATGTAGCATGTTCTTGAAACTGCTGTATTCCTGGGCAGTATGGTCCATCCAATGGCAGATCAGAATCAAAGATGCAAACAGCTTCTGATCAATAACCTGCATTTTCCTCAGAGATGAGAACAGCTGCTCGGGCACTAAACCTCCCTGCCAAAAGCCAAACTTCAACCCCCTTGCTGTGGTTTGACAGGGATTTGACAGGTGCTGCCATCACGGTGACTTGCAGGGTAGGTAGAGAGCAAGGGAGGTGAGATGCCTTGCCTCCTGGCCCCCAGGGAGGCAGGCAGCCGGCTGTATGGGCAGGGACAAGGCGCTGGTTCCTGCTGGAGGAACGGGCTACATGGAAGATATTGCACACTGGGATGTGCTTCCCATGTTGCTAAAATTGTGAGCATCCAGACTTGAAAGGGGAAAAGGAAAAAAGAAAAGCACCAAATCCTGTTAACAGGAAAAGGTAAGTGTAGAGTCACATTGTGGATATCGTTGTACCTCTTGTTCTTTCAGCGTAACTGGAAATTCCATTTCCTGCATCATGCAGCATGCCTGGGGCTCTTGGCCATGTGTTGTTGAAATTTAAGACAAGGTTTCCATGAGATGTCTCTTCCTGCCACGGTGATGCTGTCACTAAGTAGTTCCCTCTGACATCTGGCTTGTCCTTTTAATTCCTGCTCTGCTCACAAGCCTCTGCCAACTGGTGGCCTGATGGGGAGGCATTCAGAGGTGAGGCTAGTGTGCAGGGCATGACCTGGATGGATATATTACGGAATGTCTCCTGGACTAAAAAATACCTGGAGATGGTTTTTGATGCAACTGGCTGTGTTGCTTTGCAGTCGAGGCAGTTGTTGGGTGGCCGTCGTTCCTCCGGTGCTGAGGAGAGACCAGGTAATCTGCTTAATTAATAATTACCTGTACACCATTTAAATAACATTGCTGTTTGTGCTCACCAGAAATTCAAAATCTGGAAAGCAGTAACTAGCTGCTCGGATGAGTGCTTGGAACAAAGAAATATTACAGGCCGCAAGGCAAATATACTGATGGATCAAATGGTCCTCACCCTGTTAAAAACCAAAAATGGAGAAAATAGCAAAAAAAAATTAAAATTTATATAATTGAAAAATGTCACATCTCTGTCAATACCAGACGTATGTGTGGGGAAAACAGATGCTTACAGGAGTTTATGCTCTTCATCAGTCAAGTCCAAGGAGTTGTTAATTTTCAACAGCCTTCGTAGCACTAGTGGTATTTCAGCATTTTAGAGGTCCTTTTTCTTCCATCACATGCCACCCGATGCCAGATACAGGCTAGTATTGCCGCTGCAAGTGGCTAGATACTGTTGCTTCTCAGTGCCTCTCAAAATGTATATCCTAAATTTGCCTTTTGAAAAACCTTGGTGCTACAACTAAATGCTTTGGAACAATGGATGTGAAAGGAACACTATACCTGGAGGGAACTGCTCGGTTCACCTGAGTTACGCTCTGTAGCATTACCCAGCTGGAGCTGGCAGAAGTTTAGAACATGTTCCACGTTCAGGTATGCAAATAGTTTCTCAAGAAGGAGGAGGAAGACAGTTCTGGTATAATCCATTTTACCTGGTGAATTTTGTTTGGTTGTTTTTTTATTTGTTAAGAAACACATGAACAACTTGAAGCAGATGTGCCTAGGGACAGGTCGCTTCCACACTATATCATAATGGATCTGTAGTTTGAATGAAGGTGTCATCTGAGAAAAGCAGACATACATTTTTCATGCACAGCATTTCCTTCAAAGATCAGTTTTTGTACTTACTATCAGTTTCAAAACTGATCATAAGGATATAATCCATCAGGTTAAGCCTTTTTTATATGGACAAACAAAAATAAAAATGTGCCTTTTCTATTCTGGGTGGGTTCTTTGGTCAGAAGCGAGAGTAGGAACCAGCAGTGTCTTCAGGAGTCAGGAGCTCGAACTTTTGATCAGTTGGAAAAGGTACCCACAGATGTTAAATCTTCAGGCATCCCTTCACTGCATGTTTAACTTCTCTGAGTTTCTGTCAACGAATTTGTAATGAGTAGACAATTTTGTTTGACCAGAAAGAATTAAAAAAAAAAAGCTACAGTTTTAGGAAGTTATTGTGTAATACTATTGATATAGATTATGTGGCGACAGGATTTCACGATAGCGAAAAGCCCTGCGTCAGGTTGTGGGGCTGCCAGAGATCTTTCAAGAGAAGATGCATGGATTTCAATAAGGGAAAAAAAAGAAAAGAGAGAGAAGAATTGGCTAGTTTAGTGTCTTGATGGAAATCAATGTCCTTTTCTTTACAAGAAATTTTCTTTTGCATTACTGCTAAAGCTAGTGTTTGAAATACTATTGCAATGCAGCTATTACTTGGCAGCTTGGCTTGTTCTCACGTTACAGGAATGATGCTCATAACTCCTGCTGGCTGCTGTGACCTGTGCCGGGGGGAAGAGAGCCCATTTTCTTGTAGCACTTCCTGTTAGCACCTGGCAACATACTCTCTGTTTATTTATTTATTACTGGTTTGTTCCCTGCAGCAAATTTCCTTACCTGCCAGGTGGCTGAAGTGATTTGCATACTTTGTCATTTATCTCTTGTCACAAAGCTAGTTCAAAACCAAATATCTGATGAAATTTTAATCCTAATAAGCTTTCAGTTCTATGGGTGCGTGCTTTGCACACATTGTGTGGTGTAACTTACCTTTGTGTGCGGATATGTGCCTGAGTGCGTGAGCCCAGAGCTACGTTTCTGTTTGCACCTCTGCCTCGCGCAGCATTACGATCGCATTTGTACGACGTGTCTTGCTTTGAGTGTCGATGGGTAAGTCTAGATTGCATCACCTTTCTGGGTGCGTACACTGGGTCTGCCCTCAGATCTACTTAGTTTGAAATCTGCTGCAGTTCTGCCTCTTTATTTGGAAACCACTGAGAGTGAAGTCACTTCAGAACAGCACATCTTTGGGTTCAGACTGTAAGAATAGCTGCTAATTAAATATTTCTCATTCTTGAACACTGCAAACAGTGGCTTACCTTTTGACTGTATGCTCCAGTTTACTAATTAGTTTCCTCTTTAAGAAGATGCACGCTCATGTATCGTTGTTTTGGGAACCTTAATAGTTTTTTTACCTGAGGCCTTTTTGCTGAATTTCAAGCAGGCCTCTCATGGCATCAAACCAACAACCACCTTTGCTGCAGTGGCTCTGCCTCAGAAGAGTTGCAGTATGGAGCAGCAGTGAGCACGCCCATGCCTTGTTTTTGCAGGGACTCCAAACAGTACGTTGTAGCCCTGTTGTGCCAAACAACCCAGACATTTTGAGCTCTGACCCAAAAAGTGTGACTCAAGGTTGCTTTTGATTGACAGCTTCATTTGTGAGCCTAAGGAGGAGCTTCCTAGAGGCACACGTAGGCCCACATGATGTTTGTTCCCAGCACAATTGTGGGCAGTGTTGTTGTGTTTTGGTTGTAAAAGAAGCCTCCTCAGATGGGGAAACATGTCAGCAGAGTGCTAGGTTTTGGGTGTGAGGCTTTTGGGGAGGAGTGTGAGATAGTTGATTCTCTATGCAGCTTTTGAGTTTCTCTGCGTGTCCTTTCTTCTGCTGAAATGGCATCTTTCTCCGTCGTCCTGACAGCCTGTGGTGAGGCAGGCATACAGACTAGGTGTTGGGGTCATGGACGCAACACTCACAAGAGGAGAACAGCTGGGAGTGACAAGCAATGGGATCTACTGGAAAGGTTAGATTAGTGTGTGTGGGAGGGAGGGTGCTCAGGGTTTGCTGTTTCTCTCATGGCTCCCAGGGCCAGAAGTTGATGCAGAACAAAGTATGAGGAGAAGAATCCTAAAGAGGAAAGGTCTGGGGAAAGAGAGGGTATCTACAGGGCATAAAGGAATTTGGGAGGAGTAACAGGTGAAGAAGTCTAGAGAAGCCTAATTTTTTCTTTTCTGTTCCATTTAGCCTGTGTTTTAGCAAACAACATAGAGGAATCAAAAACCTCCTTAGTTCAGAAGGTTAAAATCCAAACTACTTTACTGGGCAAAAAGAAGATGGTTCTGGAAGTGATGTTGAGAGTCTATTTGTCTCTTGCTGTTTTGTTTATTTAAAACTGGATGTTCTCATCCTGCAGTGTCTCACTAGACTTTTGCTGCTCAGAGGAGCTCTGTCTGTGTCTCCACCTTCTCTTGCTGCTTGCTAGAAGCCCTGGCCAATGCTTTCCAGTCAGGTTTTACCAGGCTTCCTCCTTCATGTCTAAAGCTTTGCAGTTTAGTGGAGGAAAGCCACTTCAACTCTTGGAGGCCACTGTGACCATGATGTTGCGCTTGGAGAGGAATCTATAAACCCAGAGACTGTGGTTCTCATCTTTATTAGTAGGCAAGAATTAAATATAAAAGAACTTTTATGCTGTGAAAATTACAAAAGCAATCTCCAAAAGTGGAAATAAATATAACAGTGAGGGGAAAAAAGCAATCATAGATTTTGAAAAATAGATAATTCTTAAATATCCAAACCACAGAATACTTTTTTTTTTTAAACCTTTCATCTATAAAACCTTTATGTGGTGTATTTGAACAGAGTGATATTTACATAGTAAAGTGGCAGTTATTTCCTTTTCCTGCAAGACTGATTTGAGTAACATTTCTATTGTCTGTCAAAAAAAGTCTACCTGCCTGCTTGGCATCTACTCTTTAAAGCTTCCAAGACCTTGTGACAAAAGGCAGTCTTTCAAGAACTGTAATTACCACTTACGGATTATAGGATTCATTCTACCATGAACTTCAGTAGAACAGAAGGAATACAATCGTTACTGAAATTAGAGTGGTGATGCTTGCTTCCCCTTATGCAGAAATCTGAAATGCCAATGGCTGGAATCCTTACAGGATCCATAGGAACAAGTTGCAGTAGTGTTTCTGTTACTGGTGAAACTGAAATGCAGGTGGATTCAGAAACAGAAGAATTTCGATCACCCTTTCTTACTGTGATACTGAAACATCTAGATGGCAGCCAGTGTGAGTTTAGTACTGCCAGTAGTACAGCTTTTAAGAGCATGGATTTTTGTGTGTATGATTTGCAGTATTTTCTGTTGGTGTGGTTTGATGTTACAGACCCAGGTGTGCAGTCATTGAGACTGGTAGTACTGTTTGCTTTTCTCTAAACTACACCTTTATGGAAATATTTCCAGAAGGATAACAGGAGGGCTCTTTTCTTGATGGGGAAGGACTCAGTTTCTGCTTAATCACTGAAATATTCCCAAGTTCGTCTTGTGGTTTGAAGAAATAATTCCCTGGGTGTGCCCTCACACCAAGGAGTCATGGGTATCTTGACTTCCGAAGAGGATTGTACACTTACTTACAGAATGCTTGCATTTAGTTGTGTAGTTTGCATAGGTTGGTTTGTGGGTTGGTTTGTTTGTTTTTTAATAAAAAGCTGCAGAGACAGCAGAACTAACATTCTTCCCACATGGGAAGGGTCTGCAAATGCAATCTTTTATCGAAGAGCTTGTGTTAGGATAAAGTTGGAAAGAATACAGTCTCATTTGCTTGGGTTCACCTGCCAAAAATGTTTCTGTTGAAGGCTTTCTTCTCTAAAGGATAAGAGGAAGGTTAGTGATAAAGTCTAATTGTTTAGTAATTTTCTGCCTATTAATCCACAGAAGTCAATTCCTGTTTTAAAGAAGACAGTGGTAGTTTATTTCATTATTTTTGCAGTAGTTTCTATTTTACCTAACATCACTTTGCAACTCCACTCTAGGGAAGAGGGGCTGAGATAGATTTGCCTGTTCCTTCTTTAAATGCCTGCCTTCCTGCTATCTAGATGATTAAGTTTATGCTTACATCTCAAGTATTACTATGGCTTTGGACAAACTGATACTGGACTCGCAAATTCCCTTTGCATCTAGCTAGTTACCATTGCTTAGGGTAGGCAACCTGACCATTCCGAAAGTGAATGGAGAGCTGCAGTTTCACAATCAGGAAAAACATGTTTTATGTCCAGCTTCTTAGTCAATGACAGGTTGGTTTATGTTCTTCCCCTCGCCTTATAGTGCAGTAAATAATGTTGTACTATCGCCTTCTGTTCCTCATAATACTTTTTTCTGACTCCAGCCACACAAAGGCTTTTTGTGGTGACCTTTAAGAGTGCCTGATTGAAGTTAGTTAACTT
Source organism: Eurypyga helias (assembly GCF_000690775.1). Taxonomy (NCBI): domain Eukaryota; kingdom Metazoa; phylum Chordata; class Aves; order Eurypygiformes; family Eurypygidae; genus Eurypyga; species Eurypyga helias. The sequence goes on from NW_010224986.1 coordinate 23,062, forward strand.
TTTGACATCTATTAAAACTAAGTCTCAGTCATTGGCTAGCAGTAACTGACATGTCAGAAGTTATGACCCTGAACCTTCATTTGTTAGCTAGGATTTCAGCAACTATGACATATGTGATAATGAGTACTGAAGGAAAAAGTAATTAGTGTTTCTTCAATTTTATTTATTAAAAAAACTGTATGGAGCAACTTGATTTGAACCTGCAGGCTTTCATTTCTGTTTTTCATAATACTGTTTGGTGTTTTCTTTTCATTATCTAAATTATAGATGTTGAGGAGAAAAAACAAATCAATATTATTTGCCTGGTTTACATTAGTTGCCTAAATCTCACAAAGGTCTGCATTAGATTGGTTTTTCTTTATGTTACTGCCCAAATGCCAACCAGTAGATTTGACTCAAGCTTTTTTAGTTTTAATTCTTGTTCTTCATTTTATTATAAGGTATATCTTGGATTAACTCTGCTTAGAGGAATGTGGAAGATGTTAATCTCCCAAATTATGGGCTATTGAACCATTTAGGATTGTTAGTGGGTAGTATTAAATTATTTTTTATCTTATTTCTAATGTAG
>NW_010224986.1:23640-26875 GCF_000690775.1 Eurypyga helias
GACTACATTTTCAACTTTTTGGTAGCAAATCTGAAGTAACTTTTTAATGCTGTTGGGCCATTTATATTTTCTCTTGATGGTACTAAGTAATAGATAAAGCTGTCCAACAAGAAGACTTGGATTTTTAGTACCTGCTTCATCTTCAGTGTTTAGGCATAAAAGAGATCCTGATTTTTATAGCAGAATGGTGGAAGAAGGGAGTTAGATAAAATCTTGTATTGTGGAGACATATCTTTCCTCCATTGCGTACAAACAAAAAGAGCATATTAAGGGCATATTTTGATAGTATGATGTCAGTAGGGAGAAGAAGGATTTAGAGGAGAAAGAAATGGAGAATGAAACCAAGATGATACTCATGTGAACTGAGTGAAATAAATACATACTAATAGTGGAAATGGTATTTGGCAAAACCCATTTTCTGATACGGAGAACGTATGTGTGTGGGGTCACTTCTTAACCTGATTTCTGAAGGAGGGAAAAAAAAGCACTTACGTAACTTTGCTCTCTGTTTCTGTGCCTCTCACACATTTTAACTCATTGTCGAATGTGTTTCAAGCTGGCCAGGTGGGTGGTGATCTCAGTGGTCCTAAAATAGTCTACTGCAGCCTCTAGCCAAGAGGACCTATGCTCCCTTCCCCGGCACTGGTCGTTGACCCGCTCCGGGAGCAGAGGGGCAGTAGGTACTGGCCCACAGCCCCAGGCAGCTGCCATGTGGCCGGCCAGCCGGTGACTGCGTGGGGCTGGATTAGCCCCAGCTTGTGGTGCTTGCGCTCTCTCCCAGCTATCAAGTCAAATTAACCTTGGTAGGTGTCCCCTACCAGATTTTAAGCAGTGGACTGGAGGGAGGTTGGCAGATGCGCACACAGAAGGCTCGGTCTCTGTCCGTGGCTGTTTGCCTGGGCTTCAGCGGCGGGGGAGTATGGATGATATCTGCTGGCGGGAGGACTGTAGGCTGGGCACCTCGCGTCACTGAATCCAGGCCCATCCTGTGAAGATGCCATGACAAGCGTTAGCGGTTTGTGACTTTGCCCTCTGCGGGACAGAGCATCCTGTTTGCCATCCAGATTGGTCACCCAGGGAGGTTTGCTGCTTGCGCAGAGCTTGGATCCATAGTGTTGCAGAGAGGCTGCCACGATTTATCTGGCTTTCTGACTGCTTCCCTGGCAGCTCATCTAGACAGGCATTGGTGAAGTGGCCAGGAAAAGCCATCAGCAGATTGAAGGTAACTGTAGGGCTCTGGGGACAGAGGTGAGAAGGATGGGCACCCCGGTGGCAGGCTCCTCAGTCCTCCTATATAAGGCTTCATCGTAATGAAAACTTAAGAACTCGGGGAAAAAAGCATCCCATTGTGCAGGAAGACAGGGGACTTTTTGGAAGGCCCGCTTGGCTAGACAAGGAACTGTGCTTTGGGAACTGAAGGTCGGAAGGCAGCATACAAAAACAAGGACAGATGATGGAGGAGAAGTACAAAAGCTTAGTAGCATTGGGACAAAATCAAGAAATGAAAAATAAAAGTCCAGTTTGAGCTAAAACAAACTGAAGGGGATTCTTAAAGTACATCGGTAGCAAAGGGAGGTTCAGGAAAGCTGTAAATTCACTGATGAATAGGAGGGAGAAGCTCGTATGTGATAATACAGAAAAATGGAAGTACAAAATGCTTTATTTGCCTTAGGGAAAAGCCTGTTCTCCTGCCTCTGTATATGCCAGCATTTTTTTTGAGAGAAAGAGGCACAGCCAACAACTGGAGAGCAATAGGTTAGGTTTCACTTGGAAAAGCTGGATATATTCTGATTAATGGACTGGATGGGAGTTGCTGAGGGTGCTGAAAGAGCTGGCAGATGTGAAACCACCACAGAAAAGCTATGCAGTTGGTGGAGGTACCCAGTGAATGAAAAAAAGGCTGGCATTATACCTGTCTCTAAGAAAGGCAAGAAGCAGGCTGGTCAGCTTCACCTCCGAGCCTGGAAAGATCGTGGAGTATATTTTCACTTCCAAACCCACAGAGGACAAGAAGATAGTCAGAAGCAGTCTGCATGGATTCAGCAAGGACAAATTGTACTTGGCTCACCTTGTTACTGTCTGGGATGAAAAGAATTGCTACAGGGCTGAGGAAGAGCAGTAGATATGTATTCCTTGAATTCAGTAGGGCTTTTGGCACTGTCTCCCATAAGTGTCTCATTTATAAGCTGAAGAAGCATTGACAAGACATAGACACATGGAACTTTAGATGGCTTGAAAATGAGCTGCTGAAAGGTTAGTGATGCTTTACGTCCAGCTGGTGGTCCTTAACAAGCAGGGTACTCTGGGGGATGGCACTCTCAGGGCTTTCATCAACAGCCCGGGTCATGAAGCAAGATGTACCTTGTGCAAATTTGCAGGTACGCTGAATTAATGTTTGTTGATGTGCTGGATGGTAGAGCTTCAATCCAGAGGGAGCTCAAAAACTGAGGACTGGGACAACAGAAACCACCTGAAGTTGACTTGGAAGAAATATAAACTTCAGCACCTGGTTCAAATTAACCCCTGTTAATTAACCTGTTATGTTAAATGAAGCATGGACCATGGCAAATAGGGCACTGGGCTACACTAGAAGCAGCAGGTCAAGGAAAGCTTTTATCTTCTCTACTTAATGTTTGTGAGGCTGTCTGGAATACTCCATTCTGTTCTGGAGGCCCTCCACTTGAAGAGATAGGTAGAAAACTTGTAGAGGGACCATTAGGAGGCCTGTGAGGATGGTAAAGAGCTTAAGGAATGCGACTGCAAGGGAGAAGTTGACACAGAGTAGGGTTGTGTAGGCTGGAAAAGAGGAGGCTGAAGCACAGTCCAGTAGCAGCCTAAAACTTCTTGAAGGGTGTTTACAAAGCTGTTGAAGCTGATCTCAGTTCAGTAGTAGCAAATGGCAGAAAGATGGATGTAGTGGCATGAACAGTAGTTTGGGATTGGACAGTAGGGAGGAACTTGTATCTGCAGGGGCAGAGCAGCACTGGAAGAGGTTTCCCACAGAAGTGGTTTAATGTTGGTCCTCCGAGGATTTTGAGGCTCGTTGGGAGAGAGGCGTGGATAACTTGATCTGCTCTTAGCAATAGTTCCTATTTGGGTAAGAGGTTGGACAGGTGTTCATCCCAGCCAGCACTTCTTTCATTCTGTGAAGTCTCAAAGACACAGGAGGTCTGGAGACAGTTTGGTTCAAGTATGATACTAAAAGCTGTAGGAAACCATAGAATCATAGAATGGT
>NW_010224987.1:0-3445 GCF_000690775.1 Eurypyga helias
CCCTCCCTTTCCCCCTCTCTTCTTCCCTTCCTGCCTGCCTGCCTTCCTTCCTGCCTTCCTACTTTTATTCTTCCTTTCTTTCTGCCTTTCTTCCTCCCTCCCTCCCACCCTTCCCTCCTCCATCCCTTCTTTCCTTCTTTACTTCTTTTCCTTCTTTACTTCTTTTCCTTCTTTAACTATATTTAGGTCAAAATTTTCTCTGTGAGGGTGCAAACCTTCATTTTTTAGCGCAGAAATCCTGTTCCTTGGCTCCAGAGCTACAGTTATATTTTCCAAAACATCATTTTCCCTTTTCACAGTCTTAACTTTTGCTTCCAGAGCCTTACTTATGTTACAAACCTGCATTTTTATGGTCCAAAATCTTCGGCTGAGTTACACAAGGTCTCATTTTCAATTCCAAAGCTCCCAGTTTATTTGACAATATTTCATGTTATAGCCCCAGAATGGCATTTTACCATCAATACAGTTTATTCTAGGATCCAGGACTCCCCTGGAGTGTCGAAATCATCCTTTCTACATCACACAACTTCATTTTGACACAGAATGTTGACTTGTAGAGGCCATAGCTTTGTTTCTATGGTTTAAGGCCTCCATTTTAGGGACCAATCCATCCTTTTTTTGGTTTGAGCACTACTTCCTGCTCCCCAAGCTCGGTATTTAACACCAGAGACTCATTTTAAGGGCAGAGAGTGCCATTTTGAACTCCCAAAGTCTGATTTTGAACGTCCATAGCCCGAATTTTCAAGTGCAAGGCTTTGATTCTAAAGTGTAAAGCTGGTAGAAACTTTGGGTTGTCCAAGGGATCGGTATGCAAGCTTAACATTTACCTTGAGCAGATAACCTTGTACCCTTAAGGAGTCAGGAAAGTCCCGAGAAGAGCTGAGTAAACAAGAGCAAGTAAATGCCTCCGCAAGTAGAAGAATTTTATCAAAGATGTAACAAAGAAGAGGTTATCCAATCATGAACTATTGGTCTTTGAGTTAACCCATCATGTATGGACACACATTCTATAAAAGATATAAAAAGGGCTTGTGTAAACACATTTTGACATGTTGACTTGTAGAGGCCATAGCTTTGTTTCTATGGTTTAAGGCCTCCATTTTAGGGACCAATCCATCCTTTTTTTGGTTTGAGCACTACTTCCTGCTCCCCAAGCTCGGTATTTAACACCAGAGACTCATTTTAAGGGCAGAGAGTGCCATTTTGAACTCCCAAAGTCTGATTTTGAACGTCCATAGCCCGAATTTTCAAGTGCAAGGCTTTGATTCTAAAGTGTATTTCTATGGTTTAAGGCCTCCATTTTAGGGACCAATCCATCCTTTTTTTGGTTTGAGCACTACTTCCTGCTCCCCAAGCTCGGTATTTAACACCAGAGACTCATTTTAAGGGCAGAGAGTGCCATTTTGAACTCCCAAAGTCTGATTTTGAACGTCCATAGCCCGAATTTTCAAGTGCAAGGCTTTGATTCTAAAGTGTAAAGCTGGTAGAAACTTTGGGTTGTCCAAGGGATCGGTATGCAAGCTTAACATTTACCTTGAGCAGATAACCTTGTACCCTTAAGGAGTCAGGAAAGTCCCGAGAAGAGCTGAGTAAACAAGAGCAAGTAAATGCCTCCGCAAGTAGAAGAATTTTATCAAAGATGTAACAAAGAAGAGGTTATCCAATCATGAACTCTTGGTCTTTGAGTTAACCCATCATGTATGGACACACATTCTATAAAAGATATAAAAAGGGCTTGTGTAAACAATAAAGGGTTTGTTTGGCTTTTGGCTTTTGTGCACACTACTTTGTATGTCGTGTCTGTCTCAACAACAACATCAGGTGACCCCGACGTGATTCCAAGCAAGAGGTGTCAGAAGGAGATCCTGAGACTGTGGCCAGCGGCTGCTGGGGAGACGGAGCATGATGAAGCAGAATAGTGCAGCGGGGTGGCCACAAGATCCTGGGAGACCTGTGACACCGGAAAGTTGAGCCACCAGGGACAACATGGTGAGTAATCTATCTAAGGAAGAGACTATGATCATTACTATGTGGAAAATGATTTTGTAAAAATGAGGAGTTAAGTTGGAGGAAGTGTTACTGCGAAAAATGCTACTATGGAGTAAAGAACAAGGATATGAGGCAACTACCGTTCTGTTAGTGTTTCTTTCTGGAAAGGTAAACTAACTTCTAAAACAACTAAACTTCTTTTAGTGTTTCTATCTGGAAGGAGTTTGGTGAAAAATTGTTTGACTGTGCCACACGGGGGGGCAAAGACGCTGCAGCACTTTTAACAATGTGGCATCTGCTTTATGAAATTCTGAAAGACTTTAAAGCACAGCGAGATCAGGCAGAGGGCACTGCCTCTGCTTCTAATACCACACAAGTTCCTGCATCCCCCCATGCCACTCGCTTCAGAGGAACAGACTTGGGAATATACAAATTATGGACACTAAGGGAACAACAGGGAATGTAATGTCGGAAGGAGAAAAGAATGTAGATTCCGGAGTACACCCTAAAGCCCATGAGCCGCAGAGGAGGGTAAAGCTTTGGGCGGACTCTGATGATGAGATGTACATGAAACGCTCTTTTGCAGCTTGTGATAGAACTTAGAAAACACCTGCAGAGGTGTTAAGTGAGCTGGAATCGGGGCTCTCAGTTGACACCTATAATTCAGCTCCAGTAGAGCCGTCAGCTCCACCATCTCCTCCTTCAGATAAAGGGGAAATTCAATGCGCCACGAACTCATTTTTGTATCCCCCACTCCCAGATGAAGGGCCTGACGATCAGGATGATCTGATTAATAGGGGTGGGGAGAAAGAGAATGAGCAGGGCCAGAAAGTAGAATGACAATTGGAGAATCCTCCTGGGAGTCCGTCTTCTAGAAAGATGCCACAGTCATGGTGTCCCGACCCAGAAAGGTCCAGTCTGGGGAGATTCGTTGTTATTCCCAGAGTGAGATTAAGACACAAATGAGGTCAGATGCCGTAAAGAGAAGAAGTTTAATCCAAATTCACAGAGATGCAAGCAAGAGAGAGGGAAAGATGGGGAAAAAAGGAAAGTAAAGGTGCAATAGCTACCATCACAGAGCTGCGGCGTCCCGTCAGTCCAGGTCGACTTCACTTCAGGTGGGGAATTCCATTTGATGCTGGTTGTCATGGTTTTGTTATTGAGGTGCGTTACTCCTTCCGAGAGTCAGTTAGCATATTCCAAGAACTGCTTTGCTTAACCTCACCCATCACTCGGCAGTGATGCACATGCCCAATACCGTCACTAGGGGGCACTGGTGGTCTTCTGGGGGGGTCTCTCTGGGGGTCTTCAGTGGTCTCTCTGGTGGTCTTCAGGGGTCTCCGGACCCCTCTGTTTCCCGACCCCGGGTCTGGGTGCATGTGCAGGGGTTAGATTAAAGTTCTTGGAATTAGCTCCACCTCAGGTTCCTCAGAAGGGAGGAAACCTCTAACTTTGC
>NW_010224988.1:0-1181 GCF_000690775.1 Eurypyga helias
TGATTGGAGGATGACCGCCTTCGTGACCCTACAGTAAACTGGTTCCTGTTTGTCAGTGTCTCACTGTCCTTGTGATGGGGGTGGTGTGAAGGTGCCGAACCGAGGGGGATAATCACTGTTCTGTCTGTGGTCCTGCTTATACAGCCCAGGATAGTGCTGGCCTTCTCTTCTGCTGGCTCATGTTTTGTGACCACCAGAGCATTTCCCACAGAGCTTCTGCCCAGCCACGCTTCTCCTGGGCAGTGTCACCGCCACCTCCAATTCACTCGCTCATCCCTTAGGTCTTCCAGAAAGGGAGCAGAAACAAGGAGCTACATGCAGCAGCCTATTTTGTGCACAAATGAACTGTAGAAGGAAGGATCCAAACTCTTGTGTGTATGTGGCTGTCATAGTTGAACCCCAGACAGCAATTATGACCCAGACAGCTGTTCGCTCACTCCTCCCCCCATAAGATGGGGGAAAGAATCAGAAGACTAAAAGTTTGAGAAAGCTGTGGGTTGAGATAAAGACAGTTTAATCAGGAAAGGAAAAGCCGTTCATGCAGGCGAAGCAAAACAAGGAATTCATTCACTGCTCCCTATGGGCCGGCAGGTGTTCAGCCATCACCACAAAGCAGGGCTATGTCATGACTGATGGTTACCTGGGAAGACAAATGCCATCACTCTGAACATACCCCCTTCCTTCTTCCCCAGATTTATATGCTGAGCATGATGTAATATGATATGGTGTATCGCTTTGGTCAGTTGGGGTCAGCTGTCCCAGCTGTGTCCCCTCCAAGTTCTTGGGCACCCTCAGGTCACTCACTGGTATGGGAGTGTGAGAAACAGAAGAGGCCTCGATGCTGTGTAAACACTGCTCAGCAGTAACAAAAAATTCCACAGACATAAAAATTGCTTACAGTCATGCAAAATCAAATCTCTTTTTTTGGGAAATGTCATGAGCCCTCCAAGCTATAAACAATTCACCCTTATATTGCTTGTCCAGACCCACCAGACCCACCTGCTGATTGTTTCTGTGTTCTTCAATGTCTTGCTTCTTGGGTACGTGGGCATCAACGTGACACACTTTGATGACTGGGCTGTTTAGCTGGGAAGGAATAACTTGCCACAATGTGGCAGCCCAGATGGGTTTACTACTGCACTGCCAGTTACTTTGATTCCACTGCTGTAGCCACCCCCACA
>NW_010224989.1:0-4225 GCF_000690775.1 Eurypyga helias
CTGTACTTGTGCTTGGGATTGCATCTGCTCTCCAAACTGTCCTTGGACTCACCCAAGGAGTGAAGCATGTGTCCTCCTCACCCCGTGAGACGTTTTGAAGTAAGAATCGGTGCCAGTGTTTCAACAAACACCAAAGAGGCGCCGAGGGTACTGCATCAAGCAAAATATTTGTTCAACAAAGCACTCAGGCGTGGATATTCTCAATGGCCTTGGTTTCAAAGTGGTTTAGTATAGTCCTAACTTGGGGCATGTTGAAGCCAACTTTCCTAAACTGGAAAGAAGCTACTTGCTGAAAGCACGTTTTCTGTGTAACACAGTTCAGGCTTTCTGATTCTGCAACAGGCTTCCAGAAATGTCTAGGTGAGCTGCTGAAATGCTTTGAGCTGAGTGATGCTGTGCCGGCTTCCTCAGCTGAGTCCCAGAGCTCTGCAGAAGCTCCTAAGCATGGCGCTGGAGTGAGCAAAAGCTGAGGGTTAACATCTAGCCGTAGGACTTGGTCTTATGTAAACGTTACTCCAGAGTGGGAAAGCTTCCAGATTTTTTTGCTAGCAGATACTACTACAGGGAAATGGAATCAGTGCTGGAAAACAGAAGAGTAGCTTGATGGAGCTAGACATATACTAAAGTACATACAGAAAACTGATCTGGCATCAAAACTGAGTCATTGGTTGAGACAGAATCCACTCCTGACAAAAATGGAGTAGCAGGCAAAGTAGTTTTGTACTCTTAACTCTGAAAAGCTGTTGTGGTAACACCTTCTTAGGTTCTAAAATTAATGAATGATATAAGAAGGTCTAATAGCTTCTAGGTTAATTATTAAAGCAAAGAATAATAGCAAAAACATTTGCAGGAACCCAATAGAGGTGCCCTACACTTATCACATAAACTCGATTTTCAGGACTGTATGTGCATTACATATTATTTTCTCCTAGAATACCCACAAAACTATGATTATCTTATAATTCATATAATTAGGATTTTAGAAGAGAACTGGGCGAGATCAGCATTTAACACAGGAAGACTGCAGTCAGGAGAACCTGAATTGACTGTAACTCACGCTCCTTGCAAATTAGTTTCCTGCAGCACACGTCTGCCTGAATGGAACCTGCATCCCAGGGGATGAGATGCTGCAGGATCATCAGCAGACGATGTACAGATGAGGACTCTGTAGGACCATGCACACCGCCAGCACAGAAGTATGTATGTTTTAGTGAAAGAGGTTTCAAGAAAAAAGCTCCATCTGTGTAACACAATGCACTTAGCAGTATTTGAAAAGAAAATTATTTGAGGAACAGGATAAAGAATGCAAACCCTAGCTGAGATGGGATCCTATACACAGAGACAGATCTGTGTGACATCAGAAGCAATGAGTTTCCGAACCGCGCTGTTGCTGTCCCTACTCAATATGCCGCCCCGTGTAGCGTCTCCTTCCCCCTGAACACTAACCCTTTAGCCTAGAAGGCAGATTTTTTTTTTTTGTTAGCTTGAAATCTGCATCAGTCTTCTAAGTCCTTTTGTTCAGCTTATTGTTTTACTGCTTCCTACTCAGATCATGTTCATTTTGTACTTGGTTTGAGATAAACAACCAGGGATGGATACTCAGCTTGTTTCCAAGTCCCTGCTTACAGTATCGCTGTATGCTCTATTCCCTAACTCTGAATGCCTGTCATGTCGGGAGAAGAATCAAAGCCCAAGATTTTGTCCTTACTGGCCAAAAATAACAGTCTCTCCCTTCCTCTCACATTGTCTCTTTTCAGTACTGTGTCTTAAACTCAGAAGGAAAGGAGTAGTTTAGCACCTTCCCAGCCAACTTAGCTGCTTCTTCCATACTCACAGGAATATGGGTTTAAACATCAGGCTACGTACGAGGTAGAACACGGCTTCACTTTCTGGGTGAGCCGCTAGTAAGCTACCTCCCAAAACGCAATTATCGCTAACACTACTGCCCCTTCTGGCTGTGTGTTCAAAAAGAGCAGCAAACCCTATCAGACCACACAGACGGTCAAATCCAAGGCAGCAGAGCAACGGAAAGAACTTAAGCAGACTCCAGTCGTCAGCGCTTAAGCTGCAAGTCTTGCAGACATGCTTTCACTAGTGCTGCAGTGGTGTCCAGTATCCAGACAAGGGAGTTGGAGAGATGCTTCCCATTTTCATTTTCCCCAGCAGCTGGCTGTGGTATCACCTCACCCCCGACAGACCTGCTAGCGCTAGTACCTAACATCCCCTGGCACCAGTGGGTGGGCTCCCACTAGCTACACCCCGACGCCCCCACGCGTGTTTGGGAATTTGAACATCCCAGAGGTGGTTGTGTCGGTGTAGACTGCCACCACCTCAACAGAGTTCAGAAGGGAATCCACTAGCGTATATATAGTCCTGGGCTGTAGGAATGCAGCCTGCTCCCTTCTCCACTCAGCTCTCCCAAAGCTGGAGATAGAATAGCAACATTTTAGGGCAGACTTGCACTTGTGGCTAATGGGAATTTGCTACGGCCCACAACTGTATTTCAGAGTGACAGACACCAAACTAAAGGAACTCTTCACAAACACACTTTGCACTGCCTACCCCTGTTAGCACATTGCCTCAAGAGCAAAACACCAGTCTTACACTTTACCCCAGAAAATAAAATACTCTGCTTTATTCCCAAAATGGGGTTGCTCAGTTCCAGAACTATGTTTTTAGACCTTACACGGTTGATGTACACAGCAAATTTCAGCACAGAATACTGGAGGACTAGAAAGGCGTAACTGAGAGATGAGTGGAACCCACAGCATAAAAAGGATAGAGACTGATTGGAGCGAGTCCAGAGGAGGCCACGAAGATGCTCAGAGGGCTGGAGCACCTCTGCTATGGGGACAGGCTGAGAGAGTTGGGCTTGTTCAGCCTGGAGAAGAGAAGGCTCCGGGGAGACCTTATAGCACCTTCCAGTACCTGAAGGGGCCCTACAAGGAAGCTGGGGGGGACTTTTTACAAGGGTCTGTATGACAGGACAAGGGGTAACGGGTTTAAATTGAAAATGGGAAGGTTGAGATTAGATATCAGGAAGAAATTCTTCCTGGAGAGGGTGGTGAGGCACTGGAACAGGTTGCCCAGAGCAGCTGTGGATGTCCCATCCCTGGAAGTGTTCAAGGCCAGGCTGGATGAGGCTTTGAGCAACCTGGTCTAGTGGAAGGGGTCCCTGCCCATGGCAGGGGGGGTGGAACTAGATGATCTTTAAGGTCCCTTCCAACCCAAACCATTATATGATTCCATGATTTTCCAGCTTAAGTCTACCTGTAAAACGATTTCTATCAGGTTGCACTGGGGCCCATGTTACAGTTACCACTGGGATAAGCACTATCCTAAGGCAAAACAAAGGATTTTGTCCCAAAAAGTTTACAAAGTAAATTCAGAATTTCAAGGAACACTCAATAATGGCAGCAGTCGTGTAATACTGATGCAATAACTCCACATTCGGAAAAACAAACCTGAATGTTATTTCAGTGATGAGTGATAACCAGAGCTTTCACCCTCCAAAACCAGCCAGGAAAGCACCGTGCCTTTCCTGGGCCACACCGAGCGGGACTACTGCAGCAGCAAACACGGGTAGTGCTAATGCAAGAGTGCATTTCAGAAAGACTGTGCACAATTTATATTATTAAAGAAGATGTATTACCAGATGTTCGTTGCAAAAACAGTAAGAGGGGAAAAACATCCTGCTTAGCTAAGGGTGTTTTCACTTAAGGAAACACCAAAGTATGTAGTTAGGGCTATTAATATTCAGGTCAGTTCTCATGCACCCACCGTGACCTCACTGCTTTCTTGACTCAGCATAAAAAGGAGTTTATGGAAAAAAAACCCCATGAAAATACATATAAATTTTTTTTTAAACCTACTATCAGATAAACCTGTGCAAATATTTTTAGAATTACTACTCTCTCCTATGCTCCTCCACCAAAGTACTCAAAAGGCACATTCCTACTTTTGTAGAGGGGAAAAAAGCTCCAAAACCACCAGACAATTACTTCGACATTATTTGGAGCGCTCTAAATTCTCACTTCTGGAGACATATCCAGAGTTAAATCAACTGTCAAACCTGAGTACAGGAAATAATTCTGATTCCATCACTATTAGGGGAGATTTAACTTTTCCTTTGTCTCTTTCCTACAAAAGAGGCAAACATCACCAAAATCTGACCAAACAGCCTGAAAGATGAGGAGTTAAACCCATGAAATTTTCATTTGCTCTT
>NW_010224989.1:4240-24219 GCF_000690775.1 Eurypyga helias
AAAGGGTACCGACAAGAAAACCATACTTCAAGTTGACCAACGCAGATCCTGGCAGGCTCTGAACATGTGTCAAGTATTGTGAAACAATGCAAATGAAAAATATGCTGAAAGACTTGTCATCTACTGGAATTTCTGCATCTACTTCTAATTTTACAGAAGAACCACATTCTTTCCAAGAATACAGATCTACAAAGCAGATATTACAGAATATTTTCAATCTGTGTAAGAGAAGATTATGTGAACAAATCTGGGACTCCAAAGAGTCGAGCACACGATGACAAACGTGCGTGACCATCCACAACAGACGTAGGAAAACGATGATGGTCACATTCTACTCTGTGACAGGGAAATCTGGTGATACAAATAACGGATGTGGCACAAAAACTGAGTATGGCAAAGTGTTAAGTCCCTGGGTTTTAAGCACACGCTAATTTTTAACGAAGGAAACCATTCTCTGGTTTGTAAGCCGTTCTCTCCTCGATCTCTCACCAAGTGGGTCACCCATCTTCCAAGCAGCCCACAGGACACCGCTAGGCTGAGGTGACTGATGTGATTACAGAGAGCAGCCTGCAAGTACCACCTGTTGAACAGATGTTGCACATTTAAAAATACCAGTCATCGTTTCAGCTTCTGAAGGAGCAGTATATGCCACTCGGTACTCCTGCACTCTTCGGTCATGCTCTACAGCAAAATTTGCTCTAAAAAAATTGTTCTACAGCAAAAATGACTGTAAAGCATTTGGACTTCCTTCTCAAGAAGTACTATCAGTGCATTCACAACTACCCAGCTTTTGTTCCATATGTTTTCTAAAATAAATTTTTAGGGATGAAGAAGCCAGTGCATGATGTCTTTTATTGTAAGTTGCTAATTATCTACATAATTATTTACTTGTACTATAGGAAGAAACATTTGATAGTTGATGTGCAGATAGCAACAGGAAAAAAATATTTGCTTTTGTTCTAGGTCTTAAAGTAAGACAAACAGGTGAGGTTTTGGTTCTAAAACCAGCACTTACTGTTATACCCCTAAAGCTTCCAATTATAGTCTTTAGATCAGAATGGAGATAACATTCTGCTGTAATTTTAAATATTTCAGAAGGAGGGCAAGAAGAAGAAAGCAATCACCCAAACCTGTGTGTATGCACATATTAAAATCTGTAGCTTTTCCTGAAAGTTTTGATAGGAATAAACAAATCTCCACTGTTGTAGACTTGCTGAGAACACGTCCTGTACTACTTCATAAAGCATGAAGTACTTTTTAAAAGCACATGCCTTCTTATTCTATATGCTATGTTAATATGCTCCATAGGATTTAATACGCTATGTTTAAATTCTAAACAGAACAAGTCCTATTTCCAGAGCAATCAACAATACCCCTATGAAGGTGGCTGTATTTTCCAGAAAAAATTAAATACCACCAAGTTAGAAGTGTATTTTATTCTTTGCCTATATGCCTACTAACTCTGATGAGACAGCATCTTTGAAAGATTTATATGAATAAACCCAGAAACTCATGAACTTACACAATCCCTTTAATATAACAAACATATCCAACTTTCAAATATAAACTGGAACCAACTAACAAAAAAGAAACTCAGAACAACTTTCTGAATGCCAAAAAGGGCTTATGCAAAACAGTGCACAATTATTCGAGGTATCGTATCCATGAAAACAAAACAAAACAAACCCAACTATCTACATTTAAAAAGAATTTTTACTTAGCAAGGCAAAAGAAGTTAGGTGGCACATACACAGTAAACAGATGTAAACAGTGTAAAAATACAGAATGTTAATACCAGACAATCCAAAACTTTGGTTATGAATACTGAAATAACCCAATATGTTAAAAGAAAAATAAACCAGAGCCATGCAGAATATCATTTGTTAAAATACAGTCTTCCATGTGGCTAAATGAAAGTCACAAGCTGGTGAGATGGATTTAGAAACGCAGTTTTCCTCCTTTATTTTCCTTAGATTGACTGACATTCAATTGTCTACTGAAGCGGAACTCCTGAAGGAAGCTTTCAGCTTCTTCAACCCACCGGTAACTGAACCTTTGAAGACTCCAAACAGGGTCACAAAGGAGGTTTAGGTAATTGTGGTTTTATGATATAGTGTGATATACAACCTTGCTGAAATGCTACAAGCTAAAGGTGCCCAAACCATTACCACTCTGGAAGGCAAAAGCTTGGAGAACAGTCAAGTTGCTGAAAGATTTTTTTGAGTTTCTCCGCACAAGAGCAATGACAAACTCCATGGTAAACCAGGTAAACCACTTAACATTTTATTTGCAACACAGAGTATTTTGGCAACCAAGATATATTAGAGGAATCTGAATAGTGACCTGCAGTGCATGTGCTCTTCAGAAAAATCAAGTTTTGTTTCAGATCTTCATCAAGGACCTAAACCGCACAAGGCTTTTCACATTGAAGCAATTGTACCAATTCCATCCGTCTTAGATGCACCTACAGGTCTTTCTTGTCTTCTGCTTCATTTAAAGTGTCCTGAAAAGAGACAGATTTAAAGTAGAATTTTATGTTTGGCAAGATGAGAAATTGTCCGCTCCAGATGCCATACTTTGCCCCCTTGCAGTCATGCCTGACTTGTTCGCTGTGCGCCCTTCAAAGCTGCAGCCCCATCGATACTCCCCCACGTAACACCACAGGTGCTCTGATCCTAGTACAGGAACAGCCGTGCAGCCTACGTCTGCTCCCCATTCACGTTACGGCACCAAACCGCAGAAAACACTTTCTGCTATCAACTGATTTATCCCCAGGAGCTGCATCTACATGTACTCAGTACCTTCTGTTCTTTCCATTCAGAAGTAAACACAGAAAACTGTGAGGATGTGTGTTCTAGACCACAAGACTGTTAGAAATGCAGCAGGCCTACTACGGCTCATTACACAGGGAAGCACAACAAAGATCGGACATGCACGGTGGTCTTAATTCGAACACAGAGATCAGGTGAGCAATCTCAGTGAGCGTAGGGTGAGGCTGGGCATCAGTAAGTAGCTTCACAGAGTACAGGAAAAAAAAAATATAACCTGCTCTAATTTACCTTTTAAAATTTTATTTTTATTAACACAGGACCAACAAATAGCTCTTCTTGAAAAGCAGGTCACCGTAATTTTAATATCGATCATTTATTTTCTCCAAGACCATTACTTGCAAACAGGTTAACTTCCATTTTTATTAAACTCTGGTGGAATTCTCAGACAAACGTTAGGCATGGAACATACAAAAGGACAGGCAGAGCTCCCAGCTCCACCAGAAATAGCTACTGTACATATTATGGGTAAAATAGCCATGCACATATGCAAATCCAATCAAACTGCTAATTCAGTTTTTGCTTACCATTTTTTAAAATTTTGTACTTCAGTTTGAATTTTTACAGTAGCCTGGTTTTAACCTAGGCTGCTTGTTGGGTTTTTTTTGTTCTTACATATCAACAGTATTGCAACATTTACAATCCAGTGTTACAAAAGCATGTTTGAAGAGCAAACAAAATTACTTTTATAAATGATGTATATACCACACACACACAACTTCTACCATTTTCAGTTTGGTCATCACGTGCAAAACTATCTGAATCTTACTTCCCAGTGACAGCAAAATCGAGTCTCGTGATGACCTGAACTTTGATACCCAAAGTGCAAAAACCAAAGTGCTAATAGCTTTGCTATCCAGTCCCTGAAAACCAAAATTCTACTCTTTTGATGAAGTTTAAGGAACGCTGTCCATTTCAACGTTATGCTGTACTAAAGATTTTGGTAAATTCACTTGCATAATACATACCCAACAAGCAGAATTTTGTTGGTACAATTTCAGAACACTGTGCAGAACCACTTACCTGAAGCTGTTCATATTCTTTCATCAGATGATCATACTCTTTTCTAAGGCCTTCAGACTGCTGTTTAACTGCAGTCACTTCATTATTTGCTTTGCGGAGAGCTGCAAAATATCAGAAGTAGTGTTTTAATTATTACATGTATTCCTGCAGTTCCTCAGAGCCCTAGTTATGTATTAGGGCTCCACGGCACTAGACAGTCCTTCCTCAAAACCAAAGCTTACATTTAAAATAGATGGACACAGGAAGAGATGTGCAGGAAAGGGAGGGCAAATAGAGTGACATGTATTCAGGAAGAGCAGCACAAGGAAGAGGAAGGGGCTGTAAGAGGTAGGGGCAAGACCAATGAACTGTTGACAGAAGACAATTCTGGAAAATCAAAACCCTACAACTCCAAAACCAAAACTGTCAGCCCTCTTAAAACAAAGAGGGAACTCAAACAATGGGCAAGATTTTAGCAAAGCAACTGAGGCTGTTTATAAAAAGCGTGGAAAATCAGAGAGAGATAATAGGTTATTATAGGTGCATACACCCCCCTTTTCACCCTGTTACATATTTTGCACCATGCATGAGTTAATTAATTAGAAGCATTACTTTGTGGATGAGAGGGTAGAGATGGTGGTGGTAGGATAGACAACTGTGAACAGGTTTTTAACATGAGAAAAAGTAATTAGTACTCTACTCACAATCTCAACAGCAATAAACTGAGAGCACGCCTATGCTGCAGTACAAACCAGCCCAGGACTCCATAGGGGCTAATTTACAATGCAGCGTAAATTAGCATGAAGTTTTAAAAAGCCATTACTCCTAAGCTGCAAGCATGCAAGGAAGGTAATTTAGATATTTTTATATTGCTCTGCTATAGGTATCTCAGGTATCTTTATACTTCTCTGCTGTAGCAGCACAGGCATACCCTAAAGGTTGATTTATTCATGTTAAAACAGAATCACTGTTAATGACCTACAAGGCTGCCTCACATAACCATGTTTAGAAACACAAATCTCAGTGGTAGAAAAAAAGACACATCTGCAATTTCCCGTGTTCCAAAAAAAAAAAAAAAAAAAATCCATCAACTGTGAGCTCCTTGAAATACACTGTTCTTTCCCAGAGACCTCCAGAACAGTCAAGAATTGCAGCACCTCTGTGAAGAGCCTGGTCTCAAAACATGAAGAGCGAGATGTGTTTTTTTTTAAGCACCTAGCTACAAGCACTCTGGTCTGAATCATGGATTGCTCTAGGAGCTAGTTCCTGAAATGTCAGGACACAAGAGATTCTGTGAGCTCCTTGAAATACACTGTTCTTTCCCAGAGACCTCCAGAACAGTCAAGAATTGCAGCACCTCTGTGAAGAGCCTGGTCTCAAAACATGAAGAGCGAGATGTGTTTTTTTTTAAGCACCTAGCTACAAGCACTCTGGTCTGAATCATGGATTGCTCTAGGAGCTAGTTCCTGAAATGTCAGGACACAAGAGATTTGACCACTCTTACATCCAAAGAGAAAGACTCCCTCCCCCAGCATTTCTGCTAGTTTTAATTAATTAATCAATGTATAGATTCAAAAATCAATCTTACTTTAAGAGCCTGCAAATGGTTTTCCAGCAATAGGACTTTTACCTAGCCTGAAATTCTGGTCTACTAAAGTTAATGACACTTTTGTCTATTGAGTCCAACACAGTCCAAAATTTGTCTCATCTCTTTACACCCTTTCTTTCATTTCCATACTCTTACACAGATAGGAGTATGGAATTGTGCCTTTGTTTCAACATTCTTTTACATAGTTAAAGTTAACAATATCTCATTTCTTAAGAAGTTGTAACTCAATGTTATTAATTTGATACTACTTAGCTGTTTATAAGCAGCAGCACAGTACTTCAGTTGCAACTAAAAACTACTATATCTTTGAAACATGAAAAAAATATCTAAAAGTATCTGCAAACCAAGAAAGCAAACAAGCCACTGCATTGTTTCAATGTTTTGACCAAAACAGATGCATGACACGAACACCTCGCCTAACCCTCAAAGAAAGAGCAAAGAACAGATTGTCCTTTCCACCTGTGTTGGCTATGGACAAAAAAAACCCACACCCCCCTCGCCATGGAAAAACAAAAACCAAACCCAGACTCATTCCTGATGGGGTCACACAATAAAAAGAAGCATCACACCTTCGATAACATGAATTCCCCAGCGCACCAGCTTCTCTGTATGTTGTCTTGTCAAGCAACAGAGACCATCCATACATCACTGCTCAACTACTTGGCCAAGTGCATGAACACTGCAGTTGATCGTGCAGGTATACTGTTCGTCATATGGATCGAATCATATGAACACTGATCCAGCAGAAAACAGAACATCCTTTGTGTGCACAATACAGCCAGTTATTATTTCTGCCTTCCATCTGGCCTGTTACTTTGCCTCACAGGAGGCAGAACAGCTGGACTGGCAGCAAGCAAAACCCAACAGCTGGTAGTTCCTACCAAGTAAATGCATGAGCAGGCAGCAGGTGAGAATGCTGCTTCTACAAGAATGCACTATTAGCGTTAATGCAGTAACTACTGAGAGGAACAGTCAGTAAGTTCCAAAACTGGAATCCAGCCTCAGTACTGAGAGGTGGGCCATCCTTTTTCATTCCTTCCATTCAAAGAAAAAGCTGCTTCTACAAGAATGCACTATTAGCGTTAATGCAGTAACTACTGAGAGGAACAGTCAGTAAGTTCCAAAACTGGAATCCAGCCTCAGTACTGAGAGGTGGGCCATCCTTTTTCATTCCTTCCATTCAAAGAAAAATCAACAAAATATTCTTAGGGCAGTATATCACCAGAAGACATTTATGGAAAACCTTATCCCTTTACACTAAATGTAAATGTACACTTAATGCAACATGTACAGTCTGGGAAAAGTAGAGAGTTTGTCCTTCCCCTACCACATTCTCTGTATCCTGTTACAGGATAGATAGTTTACTTCAGATTCCTTTAAAGCTGAAGTAGGATGAGTAACAAAATTGCTCTGAAGAGGTTACCACAGCCCAGAAGCTGCAGCATTTCTATTACCGTCTCATTTCAACACGGATGGACAACCAAACAGTAAAACAAAATCAAACAGCAACAAAAGCAACCAATGATTCTTTGGGCATTTCCCTGCACAACTACTAGTCCTGGTCTGACTAAATCACTGGAGTTACAGTGCTTGCTACTAAGGAAACGATCTGGAACTTAAATTAGCATCGTTCACAACACAAGTCTAAAACCCAAATGATTTTCAGTACTTTAGGACCAAGAAAAGACCCCTCTCTTTTAAGAGTCTTCAAGCTGAGAAAGAGCTATTCACACTTAAGAATTTAGGCACTGACAGGACAAGAGATTTGCCAATAAATACGCTGTAAAGCTGGGAACACAACTCTAGTCAAGTAATTCCGTACTAATTCTGAATTCTCTCCTTAATACATAATGGCCAGATAAAGTTTAAGAAGAGAAGGCAGGGCCAAAAATTACACACAAATTTCCTCCAAGTACCTTCCACAACCTCAAGTGAAATTTTGTTACAAAAGGGTTGTTGCAGCATCTTCAGATGGCATAAATGGCCTCGTATAGCAAACCTACGCTTGCTGTACACAGTGTCATCCCTTCGAATCAGCAAATAAGAGCAACTCTTGTTGCATGTGACATTGTGCATGGCTCCCACCAAGGTTATGATCTCACAGTTAAAAAGTAAAGTTAAGGAAGATGGACTTTGTTTCTAAACTTCCCTCTGCCACTGGCTAACAGGAGACTGCGGCCAATTCTTTTAACTTCCACCTCCTATTCCCAGCTTACAAAAGAAAGCTGATAGTTTGGGTTTTTTTGGGGGGTTGGTTTGTTTTTAAAAACTGGAGTGTTTCAGTGGAGCTCAACATAAATGTAGTTTTCAAACACGGCACAGCCTGCCTAGCAACACAAAGGCTGAGCTGAACTCTTACCAGCAGCAACAGCTCTACGAAATGTATTCCCAGTGTCTGTATTGTTGCATCTTTCTAAAATGTAACGATCTTAGCATTTACGTGAGAGTCATACATCTGTATGCGCATACTTTCTAGAATAGTCAACAACTAAGAGCTATTTCAAAACCAGCCCTCCACATGAATTATTGTTCTTGCTCCTGTCTCCTACAGCACTATGCAACCATGAAACAAAAAGCACTTGTGACACATTCTGTACACCAAACAAACCTCATTAAAGGATGCACAGAAATTTCCTCCTGCCCCACTGTACGCCTGCGACAACAATGTATAGTGTATTTGCTGAAAAAGTTGAACTAAAGTTCAAAAGTACCTAAGTGACTTTGGAGAGTCAGAACACTTTTCACAAAGTGAAATCCTAATGGATTTCATGCACAGGCAAAAAAGGTGATCTCTGGATTTTGTCTCAATGTGGCACTTACAGGCTCAGCTCAAAGACGCAATAGGGTCACAGCTCAATAACTGCACACCGATGCTGGGGACCGCAGTGCCTGTCACGCTCCATCAGATGCCAGCAGAAGGTTTAGGTGCACATCACTGCCACAATACACTGTTCGGAGAGTGAGGGGCCAACGAGCTGGACAGGAGTCTCCTACCAGTATGTTCTGCTGCCAGACTTGAACAATACTAGATGTTCTGAGTAAATTTCTGTTGTGTAAATGAAGCTGTAGCCTTTACCATGCACCAGGATGGTGTCACCAAAAAAAAAAAAAAAAAGACCCGACAGAAGGTGAAACAGTACAGCATTGCAGAAGTCTCCCCTGCCCAGAGGGTCCCATAACAACAAATGGACATTTCACACATCAGCATTTCCACAGTGTGTGAGTGGGAAGAGAAAGTTAGAACACCGAAAGTCCCGTTCCTGCTCCCAACCCAAGGACCACTGTAAGGACAGTTGCTTCACGTACCTTCTCTGACTCTGACCTCATGTCCTGTTGCAGACTGACTGTTTTCCTGTAGCTTTTTGGATCATTTTCAAAGCTAACAAAATGAAACAGTATCATAGCATCTCTTCTTTCCCCAGAAAATTCCTATAGGTCTGAGACCAACAGCCAAACCGAGAGCCTTTAATTATCTGAATCAACATTTTGTTAGAAATATGTCTAAGTGTAGCAGGAGAAACACTCTCTCATCTGCACTGGGTGCTCCTAAGAGTACGTATATTTATTTCTAAGTATCAGTGAGACGTTTTTCATAATACGCAAGTGTTATCAGTAAAATACCATCTCAGGAGGTTTCTGAACAGTCATGTTATTACATGTCCAGGTATGCCAAAAATGGATTTAGGCTCTGAAAGTGCTAGCCCCACTGCTGGATGCCTACAAAGCCCCCAGTATGTAGGTCTGCAATAAAGTAGTGAAGAAGTATCCCCCTTCACTTCCACAATAAAGCAAAAAAGGGCATCAAGGGGGATAGGAAAGTCGTCTAAAAAGTAAACAAATTTGGCTGCAGTCTTTGTCACTCATTTCCAACCTTTCCTCAGATTTGAGTAATTTCACTACTCACTCTGTCTTCTATTTTCATTCTTCCTCCACACCTGGCCAGAGCACAGCAGGTGGCAAAATGTCTTCTTAACTTAGAATTTCACTTATGGTTAAGCGGACAGAAAAAACCCCAAAAGCGTAAGGTAGACTGTATTTCCTCTAAAAGGTAGAAAGCTGAAGAACTAGAGATGAGTCTCCTGAAAGTCTGCAATAACTAATGTCTACACTATAATTTCACTCAGAATTTCAGAAATAGGTTACATAGAGTATTTTCCTGCCAGAAGTTGTAAATAGCGGGTCAAAACCTCAGAGAAAATTTGGTTCTTCCCTGAAGTCACAGCACTAATCTGACACTAAACTTCACTATTCAAACGTGGAGCAGACTTACATTTAGGAAGCAGACTTAACAGTTAGGACTCCTCCTGGGTGCCACTATGTTAAGGTAATGCACCTTTCAACACATGGCCTGCTATAAAGTAACACATCACCCTATCACCACACATAAGTAGCTTAACAAATGTACCAGACCATAACAATGGATATTTGGGAAAAAAACCCCACCAAAAATCAGAATCAAAAATACCCCACTTTTTTTTTTTCATCCAAGCAGCAAAAAAGCCAAAACCTCAACCAAACAAGAACAAAATCCAAGTTTACGACTTACTGATGATATAGCTGAAAAACAAACAAACAAAAAGAACCCTTCCCAAAAAAACCCCAAACCAGTAAAGTTTTCCTTTTTACACTAGTTCTGCCTTGTTCCATTACAGTGTAACAGCCCCACACCCTTCAACCCCCTCCTGCCTCCGAAATACCCCCACAAAACTGCATGGACTGGACTTTGTGAACACAAAGGAAAGATTACTTTGGTCCCGTGAGCTCCACGGCATGAAATAAACTGCTAAAGAGGTAAAACAAGCTTTTCAATCTCAACTTTGATTTTGTGTGATGCATTACTCGCACTCAGCAAGCATGAAACTCCATTCACCTGCTCCACTGGAAGAGTTTTAAAAAAAGAAAAACAACCCAGAGTAAATTCAATTCATATTAAATCTCTACCACTCCACAGAAAGCTGTGCTACAGATGTGCTTACTACCAAGTGTTTTAGGCTTGCTGGCTATCAGTTTGCTTAGAAACTTAGGAAAAAGTAAGATAGACACCGTCTAGCTGACATGTAATTAATATAACCATGGGCTTTTCTGCCTTGGCTGGTGAGGGGGATGGCATCAGGGGAAGGGTTGTAACTACTTTTCTATTCATTCCTTAAAAAGACCCTCTCTCCCCCACGTTACCCCCCAACAAAAGACTCAAGCATGCCTTAATTTATACATCTTTTGGATGGACAACAGCCCGCAGGGAGAACGCAGTTGGAGCAGCATGTGGTAAATGTATTTATTCCTTAGTGCTCTCTAGCCCTCCTGACTGAAAAGCTTACCCTATATTAGTGTTACATACCGCCTCTTAGTCTAAATAAGACATATGAATTCAAGGTTTTCATTGATCCTGTCACTTCAAAGGCAGTTTTCTCCCCTTCCTTTAAGAAAACAGCAGGAGAGGGAAAACCCACCATCAAACCTGCCTGAGAATGTGAACTAATGAGACTCTCTGTTTAAAGATTCTTGTTGCTTTAAGCCCAGCTGAAAACAGCTGTTCTGCAGTTTTTGTTCATCTTTCCAAGAAAAATTGATTCATGAAATATTTGTTGTTATTTTTACAGCTTTGCAGCAGTGCCATGCAACGTGAAAGTAGGGCTGTGTTTTGATGAAAACATGCTATGCTATCTGGTACCAAAAAAATCTGTATTTTGTTACAGTCAGAACATCTGATTAATGCTTACAAGGTCACAGGCAGTGTTATCTTAAAAACACTGATTTCAGATGAGCAGGTCAAGTATCACACACCTTGACAGATCCCAGTGAGACAGAACCAAACAGGTAAAATCTGCTTCCATCTCAATTTGGGTTGCCAAGAAAGAAGTTTTGACAACCAAAACCTTAAACACGGAACCTGCTAACAGAAGTATTATGTTACAAATTGCAAGGCATGTTTCCTTGTAGACAAAAAACCCTCTCACACCTCTGCTGCAGGAGACATATACATTTAGAATAGTAGGCAAGGACTTCTCTGCTATCTGGCTGAAACCTTCCTTTACAGAAAAAGCCTCAACCACATACTTCCCCATTTTATACGGGGATTGATATGCATGACATGGATGATCAGATAAATACAATTTATCTGAGGTGTTCAAATTACACTGTAGTCATTTTCATAATGACAATATTTACTAAAATATGGGGATAGCAGTGGCATGTTTTTCCAGTTCTTAGTCAAATGTAAAGAAACCCCAAGCGTTCTGTAAACTGATAGTCAGTTAATGCCATACCTAGAATACATTTTTAACACCACTGTTGAAATCATCTTTTTAATTGCAGAGTCCTAACCAATACTTGCCATCTGATGTCTTCTGTAGCTCTTCTTTCAGATATTCAACTTCCTTCTTCAACTTTTCATCAGTTGCTTCTGCTGACTCTTTATTTTTACTGCTTCCTTTTTCGCTCAAGGCCTATTAAAAACCACAGTTGTTAGTTAGTTTTGTTTTCATTAGTCTGACGTTAATGCCAAAACCACCAGAGAATGTGAGCCTTGATCTTGCAAAGTGACTGGTTTTATCAAATGCCAACATGACACAGGCAGATATGTCATTTGGGGTGGGGGAGGAAGAGGGAAAAAAAACTATCAATGTTTTAAGTTGATAATAATGGCACACTTGGAACAGTATGGCATTATCTCCTGTGTAAGAGTATTTTGTTTCTCTGCGTGAAGCCCACAGCTTCTGTTTAGGCTATAAATGGCTTTTCCAGAAGACATACACTGGGACTGCAAGTGACAGAACACTGCCATGTTTATGTGCGACTTGTTCTAATAATTTATTCTGATTTAAATCATGTAATACATCACAAATCTCTCCTTAATGGTCTGCAGCTACTTCTTCAGTCCTCAACATGCAGATTAGATTTCCACTGAAATTCAAGAAAAAAAAAAAAACCCACACCTAGGAAAGGATTCAGGAAGAGCCCTGCTCTTGTCTAATACTTACAGAGCCAACATTTTCAGAGTACAGGGAGTGTTCTACTGTACTTAAGCACACTCTTACCATTAAGGCAATTGCTATTGATGACAAAGTATCCTATCCAGAGAAGTGTGGCCAGCAGGTCGAGGGAGGTGATTCTGCCCCTGTACTCTGCTCTGGTGAGACCCCACCTGGAGTGCTGCATTCAGCTGTGGAACCCTCAACATCAGAAGGATATTGCCCACTTGGAGTGAATCCAGAGGAGGCCACGAAGATGATCAGAGGGCTGGAGCACCTCTCCTATGACGAAAGGCTGCAAGAATTGGGCTTGTTCAGCCTGGAGAAGAGGAGGCTCCGAGGAGACCTCATTGCAGCTTTCCAGTATCTGAAGGGGGCTTACAAGAGTACTGGGAGAGGACTTTTTACAAGAGCCTGTAGTGATAGGACAAGGGGTAATGGGTACAAAGTGAAATCAGGGAGGTTTAGATTAGATATCAGGAAGAAATTCTTCACAGAGAGGGTGGTGAGGCACAGGAACAGGTTGCCCAGAGATGTTGTGGATGCCCCATCCCTGGCTGTCTTCAAGGCCAGGCTGGATGTGGCTTTGAGTAACCTGGTCTAGTGGAAGGTGTCCCTGCCCATAGCAGGGGGGCTGGAACTAGATGATCTTTAAGGTCCCTTCCAACCCAAACCATTCTATGATTCTATGTTAAGGGCTAGACCCCTTAGTTAGACCCTTTGCTCATACAACCTCTATTATCCAACCAAGCACCATCTCTGTTACAAAAGATGATGTTAGGTGAACTTGTGGTATTTGAGCTTACTGGGCACAGGTGGGAGCAGAAGGGAAAGACAACTTTAGGAAGAAGGAAAAGAACTGTTTATAAAGACTGGTAAATAATCCAAAGAAAAGAGCTGAAGAAAATTTTCCAGAACCAATTTAACCAAAGAGTAGAGACTGCATTTGACTGCTGGCCACAGATTGCCTTCTCTACTTTGTACTCACTTCTTTCTATTAATACACGAACAGTTATTTCTGTAAATGTTTATCCTAAGTCCTGTGCTCCATGAAAACGCTGACCAGGAGACAGTGCAGGCCTAGCACACTAGAGTAAACTTACAGTGTTTCTACTCACAGCCTGTGCCCTCTGTGCAATTGCTCTTACCTCTCTCTGATGGTGGAATGAAGCATGCTTATAAATGAACACAAATGCAGGGGGCCAAGCCTAAATCACAGTGACTATGAAGTTAAAATAAGCCAGTTCTGAACACTATGCATTTCCAGTGCAATGACGATGCAGCCACAGCATGCTGGCCGTGCCTGTGGCTACCACTGGTTTTGCAAACCATGCAATTAAACACACAAATAGAAACAGACAGGAATACAGTTTCCAGTTTCTGGCTATCACTTACAAGCAGCTAAGTGTTGCTAAGAGAACGTGAAAGCAGAACGAAAAGAGAACTTTTGGCCAAGTCCCAACAGGACGGGGGGGTGGGAGGGAAGTAGCAACATGCAGTAAAGACAAATTCTATGTCTGAAAGAGGGACTTTGGATCATTTTGACAAAATACCAAATCCCAGAATGATTCATTTAATATTTGAGAAATACCTAACACACACTCCAGTGAACCTTGTTTTAGGACACCTCTCAAACAACTGGATTTTTTTGCATCTCTTCTAGTACTTTTTGTCCAGTCTGTTCCCTTTGTCTGAAGATTCATTAAAAAAAAAAAAATACAGTGCAGGTAACTATAAACACTGCTACAAACTGGAAGGAGACCAGTGCACACCTGCAGTGAATTTTGTTTTGACAATGTGCCAGACTGAAGAATGCTGTAAAAAGTCTTCATATCCTGGCTATCTGCACTCTAGATTATGGTTCAATCTCTTCCAACAGAAGTCAAGCTAACCAGTTATGAGGAAACATTTCATACAATTATCCTTATTATCTTTGCTGACTTCCTCTCCTGCATACAACTGTACATTGCAGCACAACAAACAAATGACAGCTTACTTTTCTCCATTCTTCTCACAAAAGTAGTATTTTAAGTAAAAAATTTTGTAAAATCCTCATTAATACTACACGTCCTGCTTTTGGCTGGGACAGAGTTAATTTTCTTCCTAGTAGCTGGTATAGTGCATGTTTTGGATTTAGGATGAGAATAGCATTGATAACACACTGATGATTTAGTTGTTGTTGAGCAGTACTTACACTAGGTCAAGAACTTTTCAGCTTCTCCTACTGCCCTGCCAACAAGGAAGCTGGGGGAGCACAAGAAGCTGGGAGGGGACACAGGCAGGACAGCTGACTCCAATTGGCCAAAGGGATATTCATACCTTTGACATCATGCTCAGTACACGAACCAGGGGGAAAGCTGGCTGGGGACCGCTGCTCGGGAGCTGGCTGGGCATCGGTCGGCAGGTGGTGAGCAATTGCATTGTGCATCACTTGTTTTGTATGCTATTTTATCATCTGATTATTATTTTCCCTTCCTTTTCTGTCCTAGTAAACTGCCTTTATCTCAACCCACGAATTTTACTTGCATACCCCCCCTCCCCACTGTCTCCCTCATACCACTTGGGGGGGTAGGAATGAGCGAAGGGCTGTGTAATGTTTAGGTGTCTGTTGGGTTAAGCCACAACACTATGCCAGTGCCTTACTGAGAAAGGAAGGTATTGGTAAATTGGCTGACCCACCATAAAAACAGAAGCAAGAATACAAAATACAATAAATACAAAAGACCAATTTTATGTTAGAAAAGATATTTCAAAACTGGAGCATGTCATGTTTAGAAGAAACAGCTATACTGTAGGCTTTTCTGTAGTGGACTGCTATAATCCTGACCTAAACAGCCAACTGTTTAGGATTAAAAGAATAAATTTAGTGTCAACCCCTACTTTGCTATGATTAAATTAAGAGAGATATTTTAAGAACGCTATTACTATGATGAAATTTGTACTGAAAAGACAGAACTTCCTTTTTATTTGATTACTTTAGTTTCCTTTGTTAATAAAATGCTACTGAAATTTGTATTCTGAATTACATACTCTGAGAACACTGCACTTCCTTTTTCCACCAGAAGAAGAAAAATCAGTGAACATTATTCAGTAGCAAACCACCCCCAGAGTATTTTGTACTAACTACTTGTTCATTACGAAAACAACTAAAAAGTTCAAAGATACCTCCTGCAGCCTTTCATTTTCAGCCATGTATTTTCTGGCTGCTTCCGCAGCATCGTTCACTTGTGTTTCCAGAGCTGCATTAGATGCCATCCCTTTTGCCAACTGAGTGAGAAGGGTAATAGTACGTCTCAATACACTGGTGAAGAAACACAGTGAACAGCACAGTAACTCACAGCACAAAATAAAACAAACAAAACAACCCAACAACAACAAAACCCAAACAAAAACCTTTTTCTCTCTCTCTGCATTAGATGTGAAAACAAAATCACAAGAGGACTGTTGAAGCACCTGAAGGGAAACATCCAGGCTCATCAATAGCAAATAGTATTAAGAGACTGAAAATATTTTCATGCATCAAAAACCTGATTTTTACCTGATGCAGAACCTCCCTCCCAAATACCCACAGCGATTACGGGGTCAGAGACCTGCTTGCTTAAAGGCTGAAATACTCTTACACGACCTAGTGTTTCAAACAGAATGGATCTCTGAACACAAGACCCAAGCAACATGTTATGAAAATGAGTACAATGAAAAAACCAAAACCACAACTTTATAACAGGCCTTACAAGAATAAAATCAGCAGTGTGAGCATATTAATCTTCAAAGTACCCTGTCAATACTGTATAAATCAGAACATGCATGAATGTCAGCACTCCTATGGCACCTCAAATCTAAGCTTTGCACATACCTCCCTAGATTTGATCTATTGACTGCTGCTTTGCAGCACTACTTTCATTATTCATCCTGGAGTCTTTCAAAGCAGTATGTTGCTGAATCAAGGAAAAGCCAAAGCAACACTAAATTAAATTAATTCCAGTAATATAACTATGCAGCTGCTCTTCAAAAGAAATTTGAAAATCCAAGTAATTGGCTTTTTCATCGCTGAAAACATATTAATTGATCTTATGGCTTTCAAGATAAGCCCTCCTCCTCGCTTTTTAATTGAAAGCTCATTTTCCTACTTTTTTGGTTTTAATAAAAAAAGTTAAGGTCCCCATGTCACTACTTTTCCAAGGATTAGCATGTTTTACTATGTCGTTCCTGTGTGAATCCTCTAAGAAGAGTTGGCTCCATCTTCTCTACATCCTACCACTAGATAGCTGTAGAAAGCAATAGAATCTCCCCTTCAATCTCTCTCGCTGAAGCTAAGCTCCCTCATCTTCTCTTCACAGATCATGTGTTTCAGCCCCCAGGCATCTAGGTATCCTGCTGCAGTACTCCAGTATTTTGGGGAGTCAAAACTGGACACAGTCCTGCAGCTGCAATATCACATGTGCCAAACAGAGGGCAATAACCCCTTACTTCTCTTGACCTTCTGGCTACACCCCTGCTATTACAGCTCAATACATGATTGGCTGTCTGCCAGGATTTCCAGGTCCTTTCCTACAAAACTGCTTTCCACCCAGCCAGCTCCCAGCCTGGATGCTCTATGTGGTTATCCTATAAAATGACAGACTTTGCGTTTGCCTTTGTGGAACATCACGATAGTTCCGGCAGCACATTTCCCAACCTGTCTGGCTCTCTCTGAATAGCAGCCCTGCCCTCCAAGATACCAACCACTCTGCCTGCGAACTTGCTGAGAGCACATTCAATCCCACCATCCAGGTTGTTAACAAGGACGTTACACAGTATCGAGTCCAGTACCAATCTCTCAGGGGCACCAGCTGGAATTTGTGTTACTATCATCCTTTAAGCCCAAAGACCCAGGGAATTTTCCAGCCACATCTTTCTACACTTCTCCAGCCCATATCTCTCTGCAGTTAGGCTATCAGGATACTGCAAGAGACTATGTCAATGGCTCTGCCAAAGTCATACAACTCTGCCCTTTAGCCACACAGCCAGCCATCTCACTGCAGAAGGCAACAGGCGTATCAGGCATGATCTCCCCTCAGTAAATCTGTGCTGGCTGTTCCAAGACATTGTATCCTTCATGTCCCTGAAAACAGCTTTGAGAAAGATTTGCTCCACAACCCTTCCACAGGCTAAAATGAAACCGATTAGTCTCTATTTCCCTATATCCTGCTTCTTGCCCTTCTTAGGACAGGTGCAATGTTTGCCTTCTTGTAGTCACCAGGATCCTTCCCTGATCACCATGATCTTTCAAAGATGACAGAGCACAGCCTTACAGTGACATTGGCTAACTCCCTCCACGTGCAAGGATGCATCCCATCCTAGGACACCACGGACTTGTATATGCCCAATCTGTCCAAGTACTCCCTAGCTGCATCCTCCACTGCTGTGGGTAACGTTACATTCCCCACCAACTCCCCTAGAAGGCTCAGAGAACTGGGAGGCCAAACAGACCTTACCCATAACTTCCAATGAAATTTAAGGTTAGTAACAATGTCTCCTTCATAACCCAACATCTCATTCTTTTCCATATGCTTTGTCATTTGGTTCCCTCCCCCACTGAGCAGTGGGTCCATGTTTTCCTTCACTTTCCTTTTGTTTTCAGCCCTTCTCATCCCTCTGAGGTTCAGCACAGTGTAATAGAGGGCCAGACAGTCCTTGGCTGGCTTTTCACATCTCCCCAGACATCAAGTCAGATTAGCAGAGGGGTGCCTCTGCCCTACCCAGGGGACAGTCTCTGGTAATTACCATCTGTGCAGACAGATGAATGTTCAGGTGGCCCCAGTGCCTCCACTGACAGGGGGTAATTTCCCTCACCTGTACCCAGCCTTCTGCAATTGCTGAACCACTAATGGAGTACAGCTTTTCTTGAGTTGCCAGAAGTGACAAGCTTCCAGCCTCCTTCATCTTTGGAATCTTCTTACTGGCTGATGTGCTAAAATGAACCATAACTGTCCCAAAAAATGAACTAGGGGCATGCAAGTACCCATTCACACCTACATGTGGTCTTAACTTGGCTGGGCAATGGTAGTAGCAGTGTAGGATAAGGCAACCCAAGGAACACTTTTTTCCCCCACTTCTCTGACAGACACTATGCCTGTTTAATGGATAAACAAGATAGATCAAAAGACTTTTCTTAGTAGAGCTAACACCTACTGTAGGAGTATCTGTTTCTTCTAAATCTTGGTGAAAGGCCAGGAGCCCAAACAAGGCCTTAAGCAAACCTCTTCAACAGCAGAACTTCTATCCACAATAAAAGCTATCAGGGCCACCTGACAAGCTGTCTTCCTTGAAAGCTGAGTGGGAGTAGGATCCTGAGGGACCATCTTCTAACGGCAGTGTAGGACACAATCCAGCTATTCCTCTCTTGGAGTAGAAATCAAACATATTTGTGCATATTTACTTAACCTTTCTGAAGGAAGACAAAGAACATGATGCATTCCTATCACTGTTGTGCAAGGCTACAGCCACCTTTGTTTTTTCCAAAGCTTCCTGCTCAAGTCTTGTATGGATTTTTCCTTGACACTTCTTTATGTACAATGCTCCTCAACCATCAGCTAAAATGGCCATACATCACTCCAGGGGGTAGAAGTTTGTCAGAAGTCTCTGTGATCCCAGGAACTTCCTCATTCTGTGCTCCTCTTGCATATCTAGGCAATGTCAAGTAGCCCACTGAAGGAATTCAGATGAGGGCCAGCATTCTTTGCCCAGTGTCACCATGAAAATGTACAAACAGGAAATCATATGACCAACATGTCTGTTTCCATTCATTCACATTATCTGCATCCCATTATGTGCGTTCATGTGCTTCTTGGCCAGCTGATAAGATCTGCAGGTTGTTGTGGATACTGTGGAGATTCACAGGTAGTCTTGGCTGCTACTGCTGGGCAGTACAGAACGGTCCTTTCTGTTACCTTGTTTTATTAGCTGTATTTAAACATCCTGAAAGGGATACTGCACTTCAGAGTATAGTATCACAGTAGGCCAGTTGCCACAAAGTGCTTGATCTGAAACAATACCTGAAGCTTTCCTTGGAAGCCAGAACATTATCCTACAGTTCCTAACTTTGAGCCTTACACAGTGATTCAAGTCAGACTCAAGCTTTGCTTCTTAACACAGCAGGATGCAGTAATGCCAGCCTGCAACTTATTAAGATTATTTTAACAGTACTTTAGTTTTTTCAGGGGTTTTTAATTCCAGTTTTCCATGTTTAAAACAAAACATAGGGCATAAGTTTACAGAAGGAAATGAGTATTCCCTGAAGAAACTTCTCCAAAATACATGGTTTCCTCAAACATTCAAAATGTTTCTTTTCAGGGGTTGCTCACATATCCTTCCAAACCTCAAACATTTGTAAGGCATTATTTTCCCTGATCCTATTCGTCTCATAGCCAATCTGCTCACATTTAATTCTTGAAATCAGCTTTCTAATCTTTTTTATAGTTGTATTATTTTTTGCAATAGGTCCTGCAAGAAATGTGTAATGTAGAAATTAGAAAAATGTTATACTTACAGCCAAAGAAACAAGGAAAAACCTGAGAGATAGAGGTTTCT
>NW_010224989.1:24269-24848 GCF_000690775.1 Eurypyga helias
CACTGGCATTGACATTCACAGCCTTTTCATTCACGTGAACGGCTGAGTACTTCCTAACTTCTCTAACAGCATCTGCAAACAAAAACAGTTTGTTCTTATTCCCATCTGGATAGGCATGTATGATAAAACAGACATAGTACTAGAAATACGTATCTGGACTTTCTGCTCAGCGAACAAGCTGTGCTGGTTTTAGTCAGAAAAGAGTCAAGTCTCTTCGCAGTGGCCGGTATGAAGCTAGGTTTCTGGATTTACCCTGAGGAAACTACTGATAAGGTGTCTTTTTAGCTGGTGCTGGGTAGTGCTTGCACCACATTCAAGGTCTCTCTCAGCTTCTGATACTGCAGTTGCGTTCCCAACTTTCTCACTGCAAGCAGTGTGTGGGGACACACAGCTCAGACAGCTGACCCAAACTGGCAGAAGGGGTAGTTCATTCCATAGTATGTCACGCTCAGTACATAAGTGGGGAGTGGGCTCAGGGGCCCTAAAGCCTTTGCTAGCTCTTTTACTCCTTTGCTAACTCCTCTGCTGGTTCCTTAGCTCACTCCTTTGCTGACTCCTTCATGAGTTGGTGGGTCTGTT
>NW_010224990.1:0-3501 GCF_000690775.1 Eurypyga helias
CCAGAGTTAAACCATGACATGTGTTTTACCTATCTGCAAACACATCAAAGCCATCCTCTCACCCTACGAATTACCATAAAGATGCTGTGCCAAAGTGCCTTGAAAGAGAGGAGGTGTCAGCGCAGTATCAAGGGGCAGGAGAGGTGTCCACAGGGCACTTATCCCAAAAGGAGATGGTCTGGAAAGTGTTTGTGTAGCTGTCAGCAATGGGAACGATCCAACTTCCAATACCCAATGCTTTGTCTTCTTCCTTTCTCCAAATGAAATGAGTGATATTGCTGCTTTGCTGAAGGTTTAGTTCAAAGAAGTGCTCTGAAGTGTCTCTTGCAATAAAGGCTGTGACTCGAGTGTGTGTTGATTCTCTGTGGGCTTTCTTCCCTTCCTGCCCTTTCCCTTTATTTAGTTTTCTTTTCTGAATACAATTGTTGGCCCCCAAAAAAGGTGGGGTTCCTTGAGGTAATCAAGAGTAGCCGAAGCTTAGTGTGAACCATGCTGCCTTTGTCTGCATCTTATTAGCCTTTCCAGTAGCATCACAGAGTTGTCAACTCATCTGGGAGCAAATCCCAGAACCTGAAGTGTTAATGAAGGTGATTGAGCTCAGTTCCAGCCCTGCCTGTATTCTGCCATCCTGGGATGTAAGAGCTCCATCCAGCCCTGTGGGTACCCATGCAATTGAGGCTAAAAATGGGAATTCAGCTGTCCTTGTGCTATCAGTTATTGAGTGGGTCTGTTTCCTGACTAAATTCCTCCATTCGTCTCCATCTTTGAGAGGTACTTTTAAAGAGATTTCTATACCCTGATTTCTGGCTAGCATGGAAGTTCCTGTAGTACTTGGCAGCGCTATCCTGACTTTCTGAAGAAGAGAAGGCTTCAGGAGCCCTCAGTGTGCTCTTTCAATAGTTAAAAGAGGCTTATAAGAAAGATGGGGACAGACTGTTTAATAAGGCCTGTAGCTATAGGACAAGTGTAATGGTTTTAAGCTAAAAGAGGGTAGATTCAGATGAGATATAAGGAAGAAATTTTTTATGATGAGGGTAGTGAAACACTGGAACAGGTTGTCCAGAGAGGTGGTAGAAGCCTCATCCCTGGAAACATTAAGGGTCAGGATGGACGGGGCTCTGAGCAATCTGATCTAGTTGAAGATGTCCCTGTTTGCTGCAGGGGAGGTGGCCCAGATGACTTTCAAAAGTCCATTCCAACCAAAACATTCTATGATTCCATGATTCTTGAGAAGAACTGAAACAGGGGAAGAGCTGGGCTATGTTTGTATTTTAGCTTTACAGGGAATACTTCAGTGCTGGTTTGTGCCAGCAGGGTTTGTCTTTGCAACAATTATGTGAAAAATGGAAACCACATGTCAAGAGGGAGAAATATTCTCCTTAACTGTATATATGACCAATTAGAGGCCAAATTCTGCCTTAATAAGAGCACCTATTGTTCCTTCTAGATGAACAACCTAAAGAGGGAGACTGCAGAAGGTGTTTTGACTGCTATCTGTGAGTATAGGAAGGCTCATCATGTAATTAGTGTGTATCCCAGTTTTAGATTATTCCACCCCAAACAGCACCTCAGAATTTTTTCCAATGTAACTAACAATCCTTTCCCCACTCCCTTCCCTCCGTTTCAGCAACATCTGCTACCTAGACCTACAGATTCATCAGCTGTCACAAAAGGCAGCTGAGAG
The DNA here is from genome assembly GCF_000690775.1 of Eurypyga helias. NCBI lineage: Eukaryota > Metazoa > Chordata > Aves > Eurypygiformes > Eurypygidae > Eurypyga > Eurypyga helias. Next base: position 1,685 of record NW_010224990.1, read on the forward strand.
ATTAATTCTTTATGAAAACCTTTCTAGACAGAGATCCTGGGATTTTCACAGAATCACGGAATAGTTTGAGTTGGAAGGGACCTTAAAGATCATCGAGTTCCAACCCCCCTGCCATGGGCAGGGACACCTTCCACTAGACCAGGTTGCTCCAAGCCTCATCCAGCCTGGCCTTGAACACTTCCAGGGATGGGGCATCCACACTTTTCTGGCCAACCTGTTCCAGTGCCTCCCCATGCTCTCCATGAAGAATTTCTTCCTTATAGCTAGTCTAAATCTCCCCACTTTCAATTTAAGGCCATTACCCTTTGTCCTGTCACTACATGCCTTTGTAAAAAGTCTCCCTCCAGCTTTCTTTTAGCCCCCTTCAGGTACTGGAAGATTCTATAAGGTCTCTGAGGAACCTTCTCTTCTCCATGCTGAACACCCCTAACTCTCTCAGTCTGTCTTCATAGGATAGATTCTGCAGCCCTCTGATCATCTTTGTGACCTCCTCTGGTCTAGCTCCAACTGGTCTATATCCTTCTCATGTTGGTGGTCCCAGAGCTGCATGCAGAAATCCCAGGTGGGGTCTCACAAGAGCAGAGTACAGGGGGAGAATCACCTCCCTCGACCTGCTGGCCACACTTCTCTGGATACAGCCCAGGATACGGTTGGCTTTCTGGGCTGCCAGCGCACACGGCCGGCTCATGTTCAGCTTTTCGTCTACCAGTACCCCCTAGTCCTTCTCCTCAGGGCTGCTCTCTATCCATTCTCTGTCCAGCCTGTCCTTGTGCTTGGGATTGCCCTGACCCAGGCACAGGACCTTGCATTTGGTCTTGTTGAATTTCATGAAGTTTACACAAACTCACCTCTCTGAAGTTGCACCCATTTACACAAGATCAACAACTAGTGATCACTCCCATGGTCTCTGCAAGAGCACCCTTCTTTGTAGTCAAATTTTATCATGTTATACAAGCAGAGAGTTCAGTATTCACCTTCTGTTCAATGGGGAAGGATTTAAAATTTATCAGAAGAAAAGTTGTATCTTCCTGTTCCAACTGCCTGTATGTGGATGGGGAGGGGGAATTCCCATCCAAGTTATTAGGAGAACAATAGCAGCCTAAGGTAATGTTTGTTTAGGTTGCTTTTTTGTTGGTTTTTTTTCCTGGGTGACATCTGTTCTTTTTTTTTAATTGCATCACTTAAAATGATGGCAGCTTGCTGTATAATTTATAATATTAGTCCTAAGGGCAGTGTCGTGTAACATGAAAACAATCCTGAGACAAATCTAAATAATAAACATGCATTATCTAAATCAATATTGTATTAATAATACAACATAAAATATGCTCCCCAGAAATGATGTACATCCTCAGATTAAAGGCAGACATCTGCCCAAATTTCCCACTCATGTGCATTGGTCAGCCCATTCGTTCTCTTTGTGACCTAGAGAAGAGCCTTGGTTTTGCTCTTTGCACTGAAGTATCTCTAAGTGGTTCAGAGTTTTGATGTTTCCTCTTCTCTGGTTGGAGAAGATACCTTTTTTTCTTGCTATAATTCTCATAGGTAAAGTCTCTCACAACTGACATGGTTAAGTGCTGAATTTCAAGAGCTTGCAAGGTGTTGAGCTCTTGAAAGCTAGTTCTGGTGCTCATTTGGAAATTTAGGTTGTTGCTGTAAAGAAAACTTTTTATTTAACTGCTAGTACACAAGCCTTTTCTGCTGAAGCCAAGGAAGATTTGGAGACTGATGTTTCACAGCTGCTTTAAGCTAAGGAAAGTGCATGCTGGTACCCAAAGGGGCAGTTCAGTTCTGTTTCCTCTCCTGGCTCTGCATTC